>NC_036852.1:7262099-7304178 GCF_002910315.2 Salvelinus sp. IW2-2015
GGGAGAGAGCGGTCGGAGATGGAGACTCGAGAGAGAGAGAGAGAGGGGAGAGCAGAGAGAGAGAGAGAGAGAGAGAAGGAGAGAGAGGAGAGAGAGAGACGAGAGAGGAGAGAAGAGAGAGAGAGAGAGAGAGAGAGAGAGAAGAGAGAGAGAGAGGAAGAAGAGAGAGAGAGAAGAGAGAGAGGAGGAGAAGAGAGAGAGAAAGAGAAGAGAGAGAGAGAGAGAGAGAAGAGAGAGAGAGAGAGAGAGGAGAGAGAGGAGGAGGAGAGAGAGAGAGAGAGAGAGAGAGAGAGAGAAGGGGAGAGAGAGAGAAAGAAAGAGAGAGAGAGGGAAGGATGGAGGAAAGGAGGAGAAAGTGAGAGCGGGAGAGAGGAAGGGACTCATTAAACGTTTGCCTTATAATGTTTGATAAGAATGAGGAACAGGGGTCCATACAGACTTATGACTGAAAGAGGAACACAGAGGAACAAACAAAAAAACTATAGGTTTAAGGTCACAATGCATTTTTTAAACAAGTAAGTGAACCACCAATGATCCTGTGCACTTTGACCAACAGACAGAAGCTTATGGCCAATTTGAGCAGTTTAATTTGAAATAGAATATGTGTGGGTCATCAGAGTTTATGGGAATGTGTGAGAAAGAGCTGTGAAAACAGCCACTTTGCACTGCAAGCCAAGCTGTCTAAGCTGTCCAGGCTATCCAACAAACGTGGTAACGTTTGCAGCATTGTAACGTAACTTACTGCAAGTTCTTATTGTTAGCTGTAGGAACAGATTGGGAGCAGCAGGATGGCCAGACTGAACGTTCACACTAACCAACATCAAATGTAGCACCTCACACAGACAGACAGCGAGGAAGAGTGTGTGTGTGTGTGTGTGTGTGTGTTGTGGTGTAGTGTGTGTGTGTGTGTGTGTGTGTGTGTGTGTGTGTGTGTGTGTGTGTGTGTGTGTGTGTGTGTGTGTAAGGAAGAAGGAGGGAATTAACATAGCCAGTGCAGATTGTATGCGACTCAGCCACAACAAGGGGAGTGGGCCAAGGATCCACAGATGTGGCACTGGGACTGGGACTGGGACTGGAACTGGGACTGGGACTGCCATGACTCATTCCTATGAGGTGTTAGTAGAAAACACATCCCTCAAATACAGTACAGCCTTCTGTTAGAAGAAGCGGTGCTATAGGCTATAGGCTATATAACTAACATGGCTCAACTGGTTCAATGGTTCAATGGCTCGCAGCATAAACGGACCTAAAAAAGATTCAGATACAGCTAGAAARGCCAAGCAGCCTTATTCGTTGCAGAGTACCGCCTCTCCCGTGCCTCTCAAATCCTACAAAGGAATTTGATAGAGAAAGCTCGAGGAATATCAGCTAAGGRAGCATAGATAGGACATGTCCGTTTGTGTGAATATGAACAGTTAGGTTGGTTGTGGTGGTAAATAACGTCCTATGGCGCAGGGCGGCGAGCCAGCCAAGCGGTAAAGAGACACTAAGGCAGGCAGCAAGCCACGCATGATTGGAGACCTGCATCAGCTGCGCAACGTATGTGTTGTTGTGGCCCAACAAATGATATCCGATGTTTGAATGACACACACCAAACACGCAGGCCCGACCGACCCACAAACACATGCTCAGTCACGCTCGCATAACACATAACACACATACATGGAGAGCTACAGAGATACACACACGCACGCACGCACACAGACACGCACACAGACACACACACACACACACACACACCACATACAATCCTCTATTCTATTTTCCAGTAATTTATTGTTGAATGTGGGTCAAAAAGACCCAGAGGAATTTGTTTTGACTCCTCCTTATTCTATTATGCGGATACTACAATGTGTTACATAGAGACATGTTGAACAATATGGACCACGTTTTTCTGGCCCTGTGCGGCTCAGTCGGTAGAGCATGGCACTTGCAACACCAAAGTTGTGGGTTCGCTTCCTGCTGTGGCCACCCGATACAAGAAAATGTGCGCATGCATGACAGTAGGTTGCTATGGATGAAAGCGTCTGCCAAATGGCGTGTATTATTTCTACACGGTATACGATTGTGGGGAGACCTCTTGTGTGGTATTTGGCAATGATATGCAACAGATCCCACTGGTTCATGCAGTCAGCTACTGAGTAATGCTTTTTTTGGAGAGGATTTCCTCAAACCTGTGAAACTAATGTGGAGGTAAACTCAGGAGTAAATTGTTTGTGAAAACATCATTTAATATGGGACTATGGTGTTAGGTGGATTATGGTCACACAATGTGACTCTTTCACAGGGTGGAAGTAATTCCTAGCACTTGCCTTGATTGTACAAGACACACACGCACGCACGCGCACGCACGCACGCACACACAGGGTTCTAATATTATCTTACATATGACTTAATCCTTAGGTTTTTATCTATGCTGTCCTTGGAGGGAATTACACGCAATAAATCATAAGCAGATGAAATCAGAATAACAACCATATCGGAACAACAGTGGACCAAGGAACATTTGCTCCCTCTCAGAGAGCCTTTGATAAAACCAAGAGAGATTCACTTTCCCTTGGCTAACCCAGATGGTTAGTGAACCTGACAATTCAGAGCAGGATGACACACAGAAATGGGCCGAGATGGAAGAGAAGGAACTGAGGAGGGAAAACTACCAGGAGGGAATTTTTGGAGAAAGGTCACTGTGGTGATGGGGTAATTCATATGTAAATATTTGGATGTGTCATTCTGCTGAGGAACAGGCTGCCTCAGTGCGTCAGAGGCTGATTGGAGAGACTGACTCAGTGATCCATCTGGGATGAGAGGGGAGGAACGAATTCCTATGAGTTTAGAGGCAGAGAGAAGACAGAGAGGGAGAGAGGAGTAGGGGAGAAGGTAGAGGGGACAGAGAGGGAAGCGAGACAGAGAGGGGAGAGAGGTTAAGGGTAGGGAAGGAGGAGAGGGGAGAGATGGGAAGACAGGGAGAGAGAGGGAGAGAAGGGAGAGAGGGGGCGAGAGGTGGACTGACAAGACACCTGCAACAGACAGAGGACAGAGCTGTAAGAGGAAAGGAGGAGGAGGAGGACCAGGAGGAGAGCCGAGAGAGACCATCTCCTGTTGCCTTGATGAGATAGGAAGTGACAGCAGAGTGCTTCATAGACTGGCACTGGGAGCCAATTATATGTCCATTCTTCCATTTTTTCTCTTACTTAATTTTTTGTATACTTTATTAGATTAGAAAATGTAATAGTCACATGTACAGGGTTGCAGATATAATTACATGGTACAGTGAAATTCTCGAGGGGGGGTGTCTATAGGGGGAGCAGCCAGGGGAGCAGGTGAGGGAGGGGGGACAGGGAGCGCAGGTAGCTGACTAGTGGTGGATAGTGGTGGATAGTGGTGGATATTCTGCATGATAAATGTCCATTGGGGTGGGGTTAGGGTAAAAATGTCAGTATAGGGAAGGGGGGGGGGGGGGTCCATAGGGAGCAGCAGGGAAGTAGGTGGAGCAGGTAGCTGACTAGTGGTTGCTATTCAGCAATTTGATGGTCTGGGGGGGTAGAAGCTATTGGCCAGTCTTACATGATGCTCCTGTAATGAGTGATGGAAACGGGGAGAACAGGCCATGGCTCGGGTGGCTGGGGTCCCTGATGATCTTCCTGGGCTTCCTGCAACACCTGGTGTTGTAGGTGTCCTGGAGGGCAGGCAGTGTGCACCCAAGCGCCGTGTGGTCCGACAGAGGTGGAGTTGCTGTACCAGGCTGTGATGCAGCCCGACAGTATGCTCTTGATGGTGGTCCTGTAGAACACTGTGAGGGCCTTCGGGGACAGGACACATTTCTTCAGCATCCTGAGGTTGAAGAGTCGCTGTCGTGCCTTCTTCACCACGGTGTAGGTGTGCTTTGACCATTTCAGCTCCTCTGAGATGTGTACGCAAAGGAACTTCAAGTTTTGACCGTCTCTACGGCGGCCCCGTTGATGAGGATGGGGACATGCCCAGCCTGGTTCCTCCTGAAGTCCACCATCAGCTCCTTTGTTTTGCTGTCATTGAGGGAGAGGTTGTTTACCTGGCTCCTCGCCATCAGAGTGCCTACCTCCTCCCTGTAGGCCATCTTGTCGTTGTTGGTAATCAGACCTACTACTGACGTGCAATCAGCGAACTTGATAATGGAGTGGGAACTGTGTGAGTCCACGCAGTCATGGGTATACAGGGAGTACAGGAGAGGTTGAGAATCAGTGCCGTGTTGAGAATCAGTGCCGAGGAGGTAATGTGGCCTAATTCACGGCCCGTCAGGAAGTCCAGGACCGAGTTGCATATGGAGGAGTTCAGTCCCAGGGCTGTGAGCTTGGTGGTCAGAGTAGAGCACAGAACCAACCAAACCATCCCTTTGGTTGGTAGCTAGGTAAGTTAGGTCATTGTCATGCGGCTGGGGCTGGGGTTACAGAGGAAGCAGGCTGCCAGGCAGGCTATTAAAGTGACGGTACACATTACACAGCTGAGTGAACTGAGGTGAGACAGAAAACTTCTCCAGACAGAACCACGGTCGATAAAGAAAACACCTCCGGGGGAGACAAGGGAGAAGGGTGTGTGTGCATTGTGTCTGTGCATGTCTGTGTGTGTATATGTATGTATGTTTGTGTGTGTGTTTGTATAGTGCCTGTAACAATTTTCTGGAATTTTCTGTAAATTATGTGTGTGATGTCATGGCATTAAAGTGTGTGTGTGTGTGTGGGTGTGTGTGTGTGTGGGTGTGTGTGTGTGCGTGCGTGCTGCCGTGCGTGCGTGCGTGCGTGCGTGTACGCACAAGTGTGTATGTGTGTGTATGTAGTATATGGGAGGAAGACTGGACAGCCAGGTACAGATGTAGGATCTTAATTTGATCACCCTGTTGCAAGTTTGATTCAATTCAGAAAATGTCTAACTTGTAGTGTATTTGAGGTTGAAAAAGGATTTTGAAGTTTGTAATTTCCACTTTCAAATTTCAGACTTGATTTTTCCTCATAAAAAAATGATGATGCGTTTTAGATCATATGATGCAAAATGCATCATCAGGGGATGATTTCTTTTGAAATCTGGATTGCTGACAAGCAAAACATTTTGGGACTACAGTATGTCAACGATGGACTAATGAAACAATTACCAAAAGAACGTTTTTGGGTGGAGTTTTCCTTTAAGATCCTAGTGGATATTTTTTAAACCTATAATTGGCTCCCAGTGCCAGTCTATGAAGCACTCTGCTGTCACTTCCTATCTCATCAAGGCAACAGGAGATGGTCTCTCTCGGCTCTCCTCCTGGTCCTCCTCCTCCTCCTTTCCTCTTACAGCTCTGTCCTCTGTCTGTTGCAGGTGTCTTTGGTAACTAACAAGTGCGAGGCATAGACAGTATTGCTGTCTGTATGCACAGCCTGGTTTGAATGAGTAATTACAGTCACTAGCACTGAATGTATAGTATAAACATATACCTGTATGCTGTAATTGAGGAACGCTCAACTCCGTTCTCTTATATCGAGGCAGAGTTGAGTTTTGATAACTGGTTGTGGGATTTGCTCGCAACAACATTGAGTCACCATCAGTCGATTCTTGTAAAAATGTCAATTCTGAAAACGCTTACCTGTACCAGTGGAGGCTGCTGAGGGGAGGAAGGCTCATAATAATGACCAGAAAGAAGTAAATGGAATGGTGGCATCAAACACTTAAAAACCATGTGTTTGATTTATTTGATACCATTCCACTTATCCAGCTCCAGTCATTACCACGAGCACATCCTCCCCAATTAAGGTGCCACCAACCTCCTGTGACCTGTACCTATGTTGGTCCTGTACAACCGCGGTCCTTCGATGTGGTGCTGAAATTCATACTTGTAATAATTTTTTTTATTTGGAAACAACCACCAACTTTTTCCTCATTTGTGTTGCTCAACTAAGCGTGAATGTTCATGTGCCAATTGAATCTCAGATTACGTAGTACGAGCAACAGAAATGAATAAGAAGTCGGCGGTTGTATTTGATTAAACGTTTTTATTCAAAGTATGAATTTCAACATCCCATGGGAAGACCGCAGTTGTACAGGACAAACATAGGTACAGGTCAGCATTTTCAGATTTTCTGAATTTACCTAATTACAAGAATCGACTGATGGTGACTCAATGTTGTTGCTAACAAATCCCACGACCAGTCATCAAAACCATACGCCATATTGTGTAGTTTATCTTCCACTGAGTGAATATGACCTCAAAGACAAATCTATGAGCTCTCATCTTGGCCTATAGCAGATGGTACGCACACACACACACACACACACACACACACACACACACACACACACACACACACACACACACACACACACACACACACACACACACACACACACACACACACACACACACACACACACACACACACACACACCACACCACACACACACACACACACACACACACACACACACACACACACACGAGGGTTGGGGGGGCCTTACATCAGAGGCCACAGTGCTTCTTCCTGTGCACGGTTTCAGCCCCAGGACAAAACTAGAGTGAGTCTCAGCTCTGTGAATTGTTAACATCGAGAAGCCCTATCAAAATATTATGAGTGGGGGGTATTCTCTTCCTCCTTTCTCCCTTTGTTTACGTTTCGTTTTGGCGGTCTACCAATCAGAAAGCATTACAGAGAAACATGTCTGGGTCAATTCCATCAAGAGGCAAAACAACAGAGCAGGCCTGGGATCTTGCTCTTTGACAGCAAATAGTCTCATAGCAAATAATATTGACAAGTTTCAAATTTCAAGTTTTAATGTCGCATGCACAAGTACAGTGAAATTCCTTCATTGCAAAACTCAAAAACCAACAATGTAATAATCAATAACAATGTCTTGACAGAAAAAAAACACACGAGAAATAAGATTAAGAAATATGAAATACACAATAAAGTAAGTAAACATACTATATCCAAGAAACACTTAACAATTCAGTTCCAATACATGCAGGGATAGTGGAATGATAGAGGTAGATATGTATAAAGGTAAGGTGACTGGTCAACAGGATAGAAGATAAACAGAGTYGCAGCAGCTTGCATGTGAGTGGGTGTGCGGGTATGTAGAGTCAGTATAAATGTATGTGCATATTTCTGCGTGAATGGGCAAATGATGGCGTGAGTGTTTGTGTTTGTGTTGGAGTGACAGTGTGTGTGTAGGGCCCTGTGAGCGTGCGTAGAGACAGTGCAAATACTGAAATAAAAGGTCAATAAAGATACAAGGTAAACTCGGTCCGTGTATCTATTTTGTCAACTATTTATCAGTCGTTTTGCTTGGGGATAGAAGCTGTTCAGGAGCCTGTTGGTGTCAGACTTGATGCACCGGTACCTCTTGCCGTGCGGCAGCAGAGAAAATAGTCTATGGCTTGGGTGGTTGGGGTCTTTTGACATGTGATCCTAGTCCATGAAGAGATGAGGGAYGAAATACAATGTGTGTAGAGAGGCTGATGGCTGTGTCAAGATATCCTGTCTGTACAAAGGAGCTCACCAAATTGAATTTGGAAAAATGAAAAAGAAAAGAGATTTCAATTAGCTAAATTAACAAATGATTTCATCATGAGTGGAAGTACACAGTCATCTGGGGCTGAGACAATCTTGCACCAGTAGGGGAATTGCAACTGTTGCACTGATTCCCAGGTTCCAATTAGTTCCGCATCAGCGTTGGGGTCAATTCGAATAATCAGTCAATTCAAATTTAAATTTAATCTCTACAAATGGAAAAAACATGTTCATAAATACCTTCTCATTTTCAGATAATGAGAAGTAATTGAAAATAGACGTTCATTTTTCCTTCTTTTTATTGGAATTTTAGTTTACTTCTTGAATTGACTGCATTCTATTGGAATTGACACCCAACCCTGGTTAGTTCCACATAATGAATATTTCATGTTTCCTCCTGTACCCAACTGCCTCCCTCCACATCCACTGGGGCTCACCAACTGAGCAGCTGATCAAAACCTGTTGTGGCATATTGACACAAAAGACAAGCTAATGGTTGCCCGCTGCTTTGAGTCACCCATAACACACTGCCAGAGAAGGTTATAAGTTAAACCGTGCTGCAAAATATGCTCACTGAGGCATTATACAAAGGCAGAAGGAATGCCTCCTATTGTCCAATGGATAAACAGTGTACTGTTCATAACATGCACAGTATGTGTGACAGTGGGCAATCGGGCATAGGCTTAGGTTAGATTTCCTGTCGGCTCCCATAGGTAACTTTAATCAATGTTATTTTGTATTGCTGTATGTGAGAGTATGAGGTCAGGTTCCATGGTTTGTGTCCCCAAAGACCCCTGGGGCCCTGGTCAAAAGTAGAGTACTATAAAGGGAATAGGGTGTCATTTGGGATGCAACTATTGTGTGTCAAGCCAGGGACATCCAAAACAGCATCTACTCTAGCAAGGTTCCATGATGCTGGGTCAGGTTGATCTGTGAGGTCCCTGTTTTGTCCACTGGGAACCATCCTTGTCGCTCAACCGACCGCCCTCAAGGGTGCTGCCGCTGGTCTCTCGCTGAACTGCAGGGAACGGAGATGTGACAGAGAAAACATCTGACAGACTGTCACTATACCTGGGCCACAGAGGTGAGGTGCTAAGAGTTAACCCCAGCAGCAGCAGATCTCTAGAGTCTACACCTTTTCTACCAAGTCCTCTCTCTATATCCTGTTGGTTACCTACCTACAGCACATTGGGCTTCCAGGTCTAACAGAGAAAGCACTCACTGACCTTTGCAGAGAAAAGAACTGCCAATTTGATTTGATCTGTGTCTATTTAAAGCACTAGGCTGGCTGCTGGCTGGCTGGAGAGCGAGCCAGGGTTATTATTGGCACAGCCCCCTGGATGTGCTAACTCATTGAGTGGAAGGTGGCTGGGCTGCCCCCCTGTTGGGAGGAATAACATTGTATTAGCTGYTGACACATCCAGATACTGCAGAGCCCGTGGGCTGGTTGGATGACTTCCTGCTTCCTGATGATGATAATGTCTTGTATGACTTTATTAAGATGCCACAGGAAGTGAAATTGTTGAGTGATGTCGCTCTTTATCCTGAGGCATCACATCGTATTAGGCAGTTCCCATCGGATGAGGAGGAGGAAGAGTGACATTTACATTTTAGTCATTTAGTTGACACACTTATCCAGAGTGACTTCCAGTTAGTGCATTCATCTTAAGATAGCTAGGTGGGACAACCACATATCACAGTCTTAGTAAGTACATTTTTTCCTCAAAAAAGTAATTATCAGCAATGTCGGAGCTAGTAAGAGGGAAAAGAGTCAAGTGTGAGTGTTAGTTCACGAAAGGCTTTTTTAAAAACCATTATTTCTAACATAAAGAAAGGGGACAAATAATTCTTTATGACTGTCTCTTTTGCTAATATAGTGAGCTCCAAAAGAATTGGGACAGTGACACATTTTTTGTTGTTTTGGCTCTGTACTCCCACACGTTGGATGAAATTATACATTGACTAGGAGGTCAAAGTGCAGACTGTCAGCTTTAATTTGATGGTATATTCATCCATATCATTTAGAAATGACAGCACTTTTTGTACAATGTCCCGGTTTTAGGGGACCAAAAGTATTGTGACAAATTCACTTGTGTATTAAAGTATGGAAACCATGTGTTTGATGTATTTGATATCATTCCACCCATTCCACTCCAGCCATTACTACGAGCCCATCCTCCTCAATTAAGGTGTCACCAACCTCCTGTGCAAGTAACATTTGGCACAATATGCATGAGTTAATTTCAGTTCTATTCTACACATCATTAAAGCTGTGTGATCTGTCTTAATGTACATTTCCATTTATGTTTAGTACATTCTGTTGAGCCACTACTTGGTCTCCCTACATATGACATTTAAATGCCGTCCCTACAGTATAGCAGAGTTTTGAGTGCTGCTGAAGTCTACACACAGGGGAGCTCGTACAAGGTCAGGAGAATGGGCATCCAACTGGGTTGGTGGCCAATAGCAGACTGATGACCAATTCATACTCCCTTAGCAACCACCCCCCAACCCCACCCCCTGTGGGCCCACTAGACACTAAGTGCAAGCTTTCAGTTGGCCACCGGATAATTCCTGACCTTCTCTCCCACACAGCCAGGAAATGGACCATCCAAGAGGCATATATTTAGAACAAATAAATATATGGCTCTGGACCGTCCTAGTTCTTGCCTGTCTAGAACTCTTCAGTCACCAGGAATGTGTTTCTGAATTTTCCAGACTATTTGATGAAAATGTTACTGTACCTTTTCCACTGGAGACAAAAGGTCCATTTAAAGTAATTTCTCCATAACTAAATTGGTCCGTTTTTTCCCATTCATTTTCATTCACAATTGCAAAACGAAAAACACATGGATTGTGACAAATGTACGTTTTAAGGCTCTGTTCAATCTGTATCGCTGAAGCATTACAG
The DNA here is from genome assembly GCF_002910315.2 of Salvelinus sp. IW2-2015. Classification (NCBI taxonomy): domain Eukaryota; kingdom Metazoa; phylum Chordata; class Actinopteri; order Salmoniformes; family Salmonidae; genus Salvelinus; species Salvelinus sp. IW2-2015. The sequence continues at coordinate 7,272,525 of NC_036852.1, forward strand.
ATTGCGCAATCGAAATATCAAGGCCATTTCCGACACGCAGCGTTTACCGTGAATGCAGGGTGTCTGTCTACTGCATTAGCAGCAGTCTAGATGGCAGYKTAGCTCCACTGAGCTCCACACCTCTCAGGGGGGGGGATCTCAGGATCTAGGTTAAGGTCTGTATACTCCGAGGGAGGGGTGCATCATGCCCGGGAGGGGAAGACCATAGGAGCTTTCCTCCCTCTCTTCCCACACTGGCCATGCCTCTTCTTTAAACCTTCACGACAGCTCCCTCTTCCACATGTGGAGGTGTGGCGGACCCATGRCTGRTTTATGCTTTGGCTTGTTGAGCTAAAGGGATTTGATATCTTCATAGTTGATGTTAAGAGCATACAACATTCTGTACAACCTTCTGAAGCCAAGGTGAGGTCAAGTGCGCACAAGTCTTCTGTTTTTCTGTTCTTTGTGTGAGTGCAAGCACATTCCATTAGAGACAACATAACATGGAACGCTGGCTTGTGTCTGCTGTTGAAGTAATGTTGTTTCTAAGCACTGTGTCAGCATATGTAACTACTGTTGTGGCTTCAGGTTATTGGTGCTCTACGCTACAGTTGAAAAGTACACAGAGAGAGAGAGAGAGAGAGAGAGTAGAGAGAGAGAGGAGAGAGAGAGAGAGAGAGAGAGAGAAGAGAGAGAGAGAGAGAGAGAGAGAGAGAGAGAGAGAGAAGAGAGAGAGAGAGAGAGAGAGAGAGAGAGAAGAGAGGAGAGATAGGAGAGAGAGAGAGAAGAGAGAGAGAGAGAGAGAGAGAGAGAGAGAGAGAGAGAGAGAGAGATCCCCTTCAACTCTGCCTCCACCACACCTCCCCGCAACAGAATTTAGTCACAGTCAAACGCCAAAAGCGTTCCAATTTCTTGGAATATAATTGTTTCAACTCTACGATTTTTTTTAGGAGAGTTAAAAAGAATAAAATGATCTTAGAATATATATATAACCCCAGCTAAAATAATGTTGCTATGAGGAGGAGAGAGAAAGGGGAGTGTGTGCAACAAGCTGGAAGTAATGTGCATTGACAGCCCACAGGGTGGTGGGGGGGAACGGGGGGTGTGTGTGTGTTGGGGGATGGGGGCTGAACGACGGGGGACGAGTGGGATTGTTAGGGAAGGGATCGGAGGGATGGGTCGATGGAGAGATCCATCTCCAGCAGCAACACTCTTCCTGGGCAACACAGTGTGTCAAGTGCACAGAAGACAAATAAAAAGAGAAGAGAAGAAACGACACAGAAACCGATCTATAAAGAACTCAGAGTCCCTGGAGTGGACAAAGGAGAGAGGATACTCCAGGACACAACGCAAGACTCAATGATAAAGTTGAATGGCATGTTCATTCACAGACAAACCGCGGTACTTAGAAGCAAGGTCAACCTCAACCCTTACTAAAGCAAACGCACCATCTTTCTGTTGCTTTTGGAGAAAAAAAACTGCAGTATATCTAAGGCCCTCTCAGTCCTACCCTGCAGTTATCCTCGATTGTCTGTCGTCAAGTATTGGCCAATTGTATTGTATTGTATTCAAATAGGGCGGCAGGTAGCCTAGTGGTTAAGTGCGTTGGGCCATCTGTTGATGTGCCCTTGAGCAAGGCACTTAACCCTAATTTCTKCTGTAAGACGCTCTGGATAAGAGCGTCTGCTAAATTACTAAAATGTTATGTAAAATGTAAGTATTGCTGTCACCAGGTCACTCWAAAACCAGGTCACCACTCTCTTTCTCAAGATTGCTGCTCGCAAAGCATAGGTACAGAACCTATATTTGCCATTCGGGAAATGGCCTGCCCTGAATGGTATGGAGCAACCGCTGAATATGTAATATCCTTTCTATGCATTAGGGAATCAGCCCGTGTGTAGGCTGCTGTGGTGACATGAAAGCAGAAAGCTTCCTAATTGAGGAGTAAGTTGCCGTGACCTAATGGGGCTCATTGGTTCACTTCCAGGGTTGACGGGGAATCTATAATGCATACTACGGCAGTGTCCAAATGGCTTCCTATGTAGTGCGTTACTTTTGACCAGGTACCACGGGGCTCTGGTCAAAAGTAGTGCACTTTGTAGGGAATAGGCTACCATTTGGACTGTCTCTGTGTTCACTGTTCACACAAGGGCTAGGTATGGTGTAGAGAGGGATCATCTCAATGACCAGGACATGAACACACACACTCCATCCTATTCCCCAGCAACTGCCTTCTATACATATGAGCTCCATCCGTACCATAAAAACATTCCCCCCTGGAATGGAGTGGGACGTGCTGGAAAAGACCTAAGGGGGAAGACCTAAGGGRTAGACCTGCTTCCTCCTGTTGATCATGTTACAAGCATGCATGGCTAACTGAGGAAACCAAAGGAGAAGGAAAAACTCTCATAAATGGTTTCATATGGGTCATTAAAGATGAAAACAGCTAGTGAGGGAGGCAGAGGCAGACCGGAGGGATTGGTTGGCTTMGGTGAKCCTGCGCATCTGTCATTGGGCATTGCGTCTCTCTTTGGTTTCTCAACACTCTCCTCATTGTTCTAAAGTAGATAAACATGTACAGGATATGTGCTGCCGGGGACTGGAATTAAGACATGTTATTATTACATCAATTTCTAAAGGCGAATGTAATGGAGAAGCTTTATAAAGCAGGAACTACTTCCAAGATAAAACTGTCTGTAAAAGTCCCCCAGTGAAAGATTTACAAATACATCTTCCTGAATGAATGCTCCCAAGACGGTTCAACTAAGATTTTTTGTGAACATTCAAAAATAGCCCTTTGCGTTTCTATTCAATAGAATATGCCAGGCTGTCACACTTCATTAGACAGAGACTGTTTGTAACTTGGCAGGCATTAGAGTGACGAGGCAGGAGGCTGTTTCTGTCTGGACTCTGGACTGTCTAGCTACGCCACAGAGGGTCTCTCTCCTGTCTCCACCAACCAACACCTTGTCTATTATGGTCCAACGTGTTCAGTAGGGCAAAGTGTACCAAAAAGGTTTGCAACAGAAATTCAGCTCTAACTCACTCAGTTTCAAAATATGTTCACCCATTTCGTTGCTTATGAACACAACCCATGATACACATACAGCAGACATATATAGGAGAGACAGAAAGGAGATAGGAAGTGATGGAGAAAATGGCGTGCTAGTTTCATGGACGGGAAGTCAGTCAGACAGGCAGAAAGAAATGGATGCCTGTCACTGTGTGTCCCCTCTGTTGGTAGCTGTAGTTATTCTAGTCTCCAGCGGGGGTGACTGTGATATCAATATGTGTTTGTTTGCTTGCTCCTGGGTGAGTGTTCACACATTGCCATTGTGCAAAAAGGGAGAGCTTGTCCTGGGGATTAAGGGGGGGATGGATGGAGAGAAACGATCAATGAGGATGGAGATAGAAGCACTCTCAGAGAGACTGTCTCACTTCCTGGTTGGGTGGTGCACAGCGTGCGTCACTCCTGTCTCCAGGACAAGTCTGTCTGTCCCACTTAGGTATAGAAGTACTGGAGACAGCGTCCAAGATGGACACCCGTTGTTTTCAACGTACTGTACCACGTTCGCATACATCGTGGACAGCAGTATCGTGTGAACATGCTCCAGGAATTCTGACAGCTGGGCTCATGACATCAGAGCATGAATATAAAATGTAAATATCTTTGGCTGACTGACAATTTAAAAATTATTATTTTCTTTTAAATCGGCCTCAGCAACTAATATTTTAATAATTCAATAGATTTTTTTGTGCACGAAGGTGTTGACTAAAGTGTTTTATTATGAATTTGACTTCTCTATGGGGCTGTCTATGGGAATTGTCTTTCTGGGCCGTACTTCAGTTGAACAGCAAAACCGAAGCTGTCCTCTGGGAATTTGAACGCATGCTTCCAGACTGGATATCTGGTTCCTTGGTTTCTAACTCCCCTAAAAGTCTGTCTGTATGTCCCTAAATGTCTGTCTGTCTGTCTGTCTGTCTTTAACCTACTGTCCAGACAGCATCGCAGCCATTGCCTTTAATGATCCTACTGTATAGGCACACAAGTGAGCTGTGAGACTTGTGGGTGAAGAAATGATCGACCTTCGTATTAGAACATACACAGCCCATTTTCACTTGTGATTTTAATAACCACAGTGTTAAAGAATCGGCACCTTTAAGTTCATAGTGTACATTACAGAACCAAATCAGAAATAATTGTTAAATGAACACTTCAAAGAGACAAAATAATATGAGCACAAATATACTATGATTAAGATGAACTGTGATTGCACAAATCTTTTATTTCCAGGATCAAATATTATATTTTAACATTTTAACTGCTTTTTTAAAAATGCTTTTTTTTCTTCTTTTTTTTTTTTTTTACATCTACAATAACTTTGAGCGTGTTAGAATATCAAAATAAATTCAACGTGATAAAAAAAAAAGAACAATGACACAATTGTATCTTTAAACAATAAAACATACAKATCTGGYATGTGAGTCTGCAGTATGTCACCACTATGGCACCATATTCTTTTAAGTCACAAAAAGTTCTCCAAACATGACTTTGAAATAAAACACAGAACTGTAGCTACTGTAGTCATATAAAGTCCAAAATGATCTTCTACAAGCCTACTTTTTGTGCTAGAGAAAAATTGCTTGTAAAGGAGCAGTGCTTTTAAAAAGTAGAGCTTGCAACAAAATGTCAAAAATTACCTTGAACTATTTACAAGTTTTTTTTAATTAGCAGTTTTTTTGTTGTTATTGATTGTCACCTTGCTTTTTTATTTTTTACATATATCTCCTGGTTGATTGAAATAAATCTATTTCATATAAGAAACATCTATACAAAAAAAGACAAACAAATATAAAGAGGCAAATCTGTAAACGCYTTTGATTGTGACACTTATGTAATAASCTACATCCCAAATGGCACCCCATTCCCATAGGGCTCTGGTTAAAAGTATAGCACTATGTAGGGAATAGAGTGCCATTTAGGACGCAGCTATTCTAACACTACTAATATTAATTAAAAAATGATTTCCCAGAACTTTTTACAYCGAAATACTGTAATAGGATATTTTTACAACTCTTTTACAATATACACAACACATTCAACATTACACCTTTTCAATATAGAATCTCTTTAAAAGACTTGTCCTCTCATTTGTTTTTTTTGTATCAATGCTCATGAGTATGACCAAGTCAATCCTCATGGAATGTTTTCAYTGCGATACATCAGCGGTTCTCAAACCTCTCCTGGGGACCCAGGAGCTAGCCCAGCTGATTCAACTTGTCAGCGAATCATCAAGCCTTTGACTAGGAGAATCAGGTGAGCTAGTTCAGGGCTACAACAGAATTGTGAATGTTCTGGGGGTCCCCGAGGAGAGGTTTGAGAACCACTGTGATAGATGACCATGATGGAATCCCTTTGGGCCCTGTAAGAGAGGAAGCCCATTGAAATTATCTTTCTCGTCACGTCAGAAGCCGCCGTTCCCATTCCTCTGCCTCTTGGCATCGAATACAGTTTGTTTAGCTCAATTTCATTTCAATTCAGGAAGTCAACTTAAATCCAAATTTCAGTTTTTCCTCAAAGCTTTTCAATGAGGAATGATGGATCTGGACTTTATTTGTTTACTTCCTGAATTTAGTGAATTTAAGCTGTGTACTGCTGTATTCCGGAACTTAATTTACTGAGTGATTTCACACTGTAGCCGGTCAAGAAAATAAGAAAATGCTTCGGTTGATTTGAGTGCCATTTAAATAAATACACAACATTATACTGGTAATGTAAACTTCTTCTAGGCTAAAATGCAGCATGAAAATAAACACCAAAACAGTCATCCCTTCCTCTGATCTGCTCTCCCTCTTCATATTCAGATACCATTTGACCATAATATGGGATCCGTTTCACATATTCAATCTCAATAACATGCACGAGGACAACCTAAATACTCTTTTACKAACACGCAGATCACCAAAACAAAAATGATAGGCCTGAATCAATTCCTCTTCATCTCTGTGGGCAGATGACACAACAAAACATAAAACACACAGGACAGAACATTTGTAATCTACCTCACAATAATTCCAGACGTCCAGCTCCTTCAAATCAATCAATATGTCTCATCATTCTTCATTACGAATATTAATCTCCATAACAATCCGTCTCCATCCTTTCCATACCCACATTCACTTTCCCTCCTTTAACAAGTTACACTGTATTGCAGCGCGGTACTGTAGCTATGAGTGGTAAAAAAAAAATCTCTTCTCACAGTCTTAATAATCCTTGTCGGAAACTGTATTTTGTACACCCATAAAGAAAAACAATGAAATTCACAGAGGTGAAGAAATCGCTGCTCTCTCAACCAACCATAGCGTTCATAAAAAAATGTGTAACAACATAAGATGCACCCCCCCCCCTGAGCTGTGTGCCAGTTGGGAAACTACTGTCAGAGAGTGCAGAGAGACACGATCCTGAGCTCTTTCACCGAGTACGGAGTCCGTCGTACACAAATTAAATGCAGAGAACGTTACATAGAAAGTCGTAACCAACACAGTTCAGTTTAATTCTTCCTCTTTTGCTTCTCCTCCTCTTCTCGCTTTATTTTTTATGCCCCCCCCCCCAATCCACTCTCTTGTACTGACAAAATGGTCCAATGGTCTCTCTTTGCCCTGACACCCCCACCTCAGCACCCCCTGCCCCCTCTCAGAGGTAGAAGCCAGTAGTCTGTGGGTCTGGGAGGGTGGGCAGGGTCTGAAGACTGTCGCTGGCTGTCTGGCTGTTCACATTGGGCAGTAGACAGCTCCCTGTGTAAGCCACGTTGGTGTCGTTGAGGATGCAGCCGCTCTCCATCTTAACACAGAACAAGAAAATATCATTGGAGCTGTATAGGACACAACCACACCCCCCCCCTCCAAAACCAAACCAACTATATTCACTACACTAGGCTCTGTTCTATGGCGTGGTCATTGACACTAATCAGTTAACCTTTAAATGCAGTGGGTTAAATCAGGGTCACACAGAGTGATTCTCGGTATACACCTCACACACGTGGTTATGGGCTTTAAAAAAAGTAGACAACTGTACCATGTCAGATATAGAGTTGAAATGTATTACATTTTGAGTTTGCATCCCAATATTACACTTGTATACATCACAGAAGACTGAAATATAACAACACTTTCTGACATAGAAAAAGATTTTCTGTGGGTTTTTAGAAAGAATGTTTATTAATTATGAAATTATAAAAAATATGAATAACATTCTACCCATGAGGACACTAGGTCATTTGACTGCAGGAAAGGGCTACTGTAGGTCAGGTCAGCCAGAGAGCAGAGTGGAGCAGAGCGCACACACACGGCGGTGGACAGCAGAGGCTGGGTGGACTGGGGGCCCGCAGTCATCAGGACAGAGAACACAGTACATGACATTGAGAAGGGACTAAACCATGCACTGCACCAGGGTAGGATTACAACAGGACCAGGCTACCGACTAAACCTCCCCCACAGACAGGGCCTGTACGACACAAGATAGAGTAGCTAACTGTATCTTGTAGTAGTCGCTCATATACTAGCTAACTACAAAAAGTAGCATATCCGCCAAACCAACAGAGTACCGACACTGGTACACGTACTGAGCTCCACTCTCTATACGCCACAGGTGTGACTATGTACTGTATGAGGGAATCCTCTGTGTGTGTGTGGGGACAGAGTGTCTGTTGTGACAGCTCCTACCATCGGCCTAATTGTAATCCTGTTTAGTGGGCCCTAACTGGATTACCTCGGCATCATCCATGTAGAAATCCTAATAGGGCCACCTTATATAGGCCCCCTATAGTGGCAGGCCAGCAGGACACTGAGCACCTGCAGCAGGACAAACCCAGCCAGGTTAAGGTAGGCCAAACTCAACTAATCTCTAATTCTCTCATGCTACTCCGTCCCAAATCACATCAACACCCCCTGTGGTGGGATGTGACACCACGCGTGTAGGCACGCACCCATGCGCACACACAACATTTCCACACATTCTTCTGCCCCTGTATGTATTAGGTAATGATGATGGGCAAATTGTAGGTCAGGACAGCTCATGCTTGACTGGCCAGCTTGGCTCTATGTTCCTCTGGGGCATGGTCGCTGACCCCGAAGGAAAACACAGGAAAGGCGGAGTGGGGCGGGAGCATGAATGGYCGCCGGTCCGGTTAGCGCTCGCTGCCTGGGAGCTATAGCTCTCACTGTGAGACTCAACCTTGTTCTATTCATTACCGTTCCTCACCATCGTCTCTCTCCCTCCAAAGAGARCAACCAACTCTTTAGTTCGTTACCCTTCATGGATCTTGAAACATTAATTTCTACACAACAAACAAGGAGAGAAAGATGGTGTCCAGCATGCAGAATGGACTGTATGKTGTACTAATGAGCGGAGCTCTATAGTCCAGTTTGTCTTGCCCTGAGGCCTTGTCTTGACTGACTGGGCCCCTTGTGTCCCTATATGACAGGACTACTGCATACAGTAACAAAAAGGCACGCGTTGGTCCGGATCTCATCCTCGTCGCCAAATGTACGGAGGCTTGTTGCTTGTTGTGCAATCAAACTGAACGTCTTGACTTCAGATCAACATGTTAGTAAGTGGCACAAACTTGTGCGACACTCACACATCCATGCACGCACACCGCGCGTGACATCATTCAATACTCGACTGKGCTAGAACCCTACATTACTGAACACAACATACCCTGTAACTGTATAGTACTGTACGAGACACCCTGAAGCAGCAGCAATGGAAGTGGAATAGCCCACTGTTCTCTCAAACGCCTACACTAGTTCACGTCCAATCAGTGTCCMGATCTGAAGCCATGCTTACAATCTGTTCAAAGCTGAAAATGTAAGGTGGGCCTACAGACCACCGCTTTCTTCACAATCACATTGCGGTAGGATCAGACCAGGCGTTTAGGTCAAGGCTATGTTGTGCTGCCTGCAAGGACACAACCCTGGTGGGAGAGGTTATTCCTACTGCAGCCGATGCTTAAGTTGACGGAATCATTTCAACAGTTGACTTCACTGCGGTGCAATCCTCAAGGATCAGKGCTACTCCGACCTACTTCTCCTCTCCATTAATAGACTCGCCCACTGCCGTGACCCTTGCTCTCCACGCATCGGTTTACATTGCATGTCTGCTCACATCAACATATCTTAACGTTGAACTACAAAGCAGCAGCCCAAAACGAGCCCGAGGCTGGGCTCCCCATGCTATATTAGTGCCTTTATAGAGAACCATCGCTTTCATGACATAGAAAACGGAGCTTCTAAATGCTGGGCTGTCAATGACCATTAACAAAACGGTCCCATAAACAACACAAGACAAATAAACATACAGTCACAGAAATTCCCCCAAATACTACACAAGAAAGAGACATTAGGTTGATTATCGATCGACGAGCATCTTGCTTTATTCTTTGACTCTTACCTTGCAGTGAGTGGCATCTTGGGAAGCGGGGCTATTCAAAATGCCGTAGGCGTCCAGAGTAGGCATGGTGTGTTGAGGCTGTGATAGCCCCAGGATGTAATCMAAGGAGTTCTGTGTGGTGGAGTACTGGTGAGGGAAATAGGTGGATGGGACCTGTGGATAATCTGGTTTGTGACGCTCCAGAAGGTCCGAGAGGTTAGCAGTCACCCCTCCTTGTCCCTGGTAGTGACCTATGCCCCCTACCGTAACCCCGTTCATGACCATGGCAGTCGAGTCACCCATYCCGTAATCCGTGTGAGTGACCTCTCCTTCTGTAGTGTGTGAGAGGGTGTCCGCGTGCCCGTTGGGGTAGGAGACGGTGCGGGCTCCGTTAGCGGTCGGTCCCAACTGGTCGTCGTAGCCGGGACTCTGCCAATCGGGATCAGGGTGCACCCCGTTGAGAGMMMCACTGCTGCTGKTACTAGCCTTCTGCTGTTTGAAATGGCACTGAGACTGAAGCTGGGCCTGTAGGTGCTGGTTCGGCTGCTGCCACTGGCTCTGAAYATGGATGTTGTTGTGGTGTTTGAGCTGCCCGGCCCCGTGAGGCCCCAGCTGGGATGTCTTACCGTTAACCAGGGGGAGAAGGCTGTGGCAGTGGTCGTCCAGCCCCGCAAGCATATGCTGCTGCTGGGGAAGCCAGTGACCATTATGGACCACGGCTAGTGAGTTTGTGTGCTGCAGTGTGTCTGGCTGGCTTGGCGTGGGGACGTCCGTTTGTGTCGGGGGCCAGGGGTATTTTGCCWGAACGGGCTTMACTAAGTTGAGGTGCTGCTGCATCTGCTGGGAGAGRTGCACTATGGGTGGCTGTTTTGGTAGTCTGTGAGGGGGTAARATGGGTTGGGGGGCAGGAGGGTTAGTAGCCTGGGGGTGGAGGGTAGAGATATGCATAGTGGGGGTGGCTTGGGTATGAGGGTTAAAGATAAGGGCAGAATTAAGGATAGGGCCTGGGGGATGGGTTGTGGTGGAGGTTTGTGGTATGGACAGGGGACTGTCCCCACCCTGGTCCTCCTCGGTCTTGTTCTCCAGCGAGTCGTGGATGTAGGACAGGATCTCGTTGTTGGTGAGCAGGTCGTTGAGCGAGGGGATGTAGTCCGGATCCATCTCCACTCTGATCATCCTCTCATCCAGCAGCAGTAGCTCCAGATCCTCTGCGTTCAGACCCAGGTTCTCCAGCGCAGAGAACAGCTCGCTGATAGGAAGACATTTACTTTATTTGACAAATTCTAAATACATAGAGTCGCCTCAGCCATGGGAGTACAACAATGCATWCATAGAAAAACCATCTGAATTAAAAACTCATTATCCAAAGGTCAAAAGAATGGAAAGCTTGGGCAAGACTGGCTGTACATTGGGCAGTCCAATGGTACTTTACACTCAAATAAATTGGAAAATACTTATTATATTATATACACAAATATACAATTACCTGTTAGAGCATGTCTCGTCCCCCTCCAGAGATAGTGAGTCCAGGGTGGCGAGCAGCGGGTCGAAGCTGGACGGAGGCTCTCCGTTGGGGRCAGTGGAGGTGGTGACCCCATTGGGCACAGAGCTCCAGCTCTCTRCCACACCCCCACCCAGAGGGCCACCGCTATAGCATCCACTGCTCTGCCCTTCCCCCTCACCTCGCTCACTAAACAGACTACTGTGGAAGGACATCTTGGGCTCGACGGCTGGTTGGCACACGTACACGGACTCATCCTGCCTCATCAGCGCCCCGAGCAGGGAYCTGGGGTCCAGTCCACCGTTATCCTTCGACGGGTTCTTGTCCAGCTTGCCCTTCTTGGATTTGGTCTTGCCTTTAGCCTGGAGTGAGTCGGTGAGGCCGTGGATGGGGTAGCTACTCTGGTAGAGAAGGGCCTCGCCCGTGGCGAAGGTGAAGGGGAGGTGCATGGAACGCTTCCTCAGGTGCTCTCCTCCCTCCTCCTCCCTGGGAACGAGAGGATGGAGAGAACCAATCAGAACACACTCTTACTATTTAGGACAAAACTCCAGCAAAGTCAAGTTTCCGTGTCTTTAAAGTTGGTGGCAGCTTCATTTTAACAGTGTGCCGCAGCGGTTCCCAAACTAGGGGTCGTGACCCATGTCGGCTCGCCTGATATGAAAATGGGGTCGCGGGAGAATTTCCAAAATCCTGGTAAAACAATATATAGAAAAAATATATTTTGTCCCTCAAAATCATTGTAATGTGGTTAACTTTAAAAGTCTAAATGAAAATTATTCAAATCTAAAAAAGGTAAAATTCAACCAGAGCGCGCCCTTAGATCGTGGGAAAAGGCCGCTCTTGACCGTTGCACTTGACTAATTTCCATGGTGAATGGCTAAACCCGGCTACGCTATGAAACCACACACTATTGCAGAGACTGACATCACCGGCAGCAATTGATATGGTGAAAACAATGTGTGGGGAGGCATAGGCACAGACACTCACATCAATACCTCAGACAACACTGAAACTAAGAATTGATGCTATAGCTAACAATCAAGAGGATACGCTGACTGAACGACTCAAACTCCCCACCTTATGCTCTCCAAATGGATGTTAGCGGTGAGGGCCCGAGATGCCCATGCATCGACTTTAGTTCGCTGCATGTCGGGGGATGCTATTCACGAGGACATATTGTTGTCTCACGATTCCCAAGCATGATATGGCACAGGGGGTGTTCACAATGTGCTGAAAAACAGATTCCATGGGATCGAATAGTGGTGCTTTTGCACAGATGGGGCTCCATCTATCACTGGACGGCGGGCCGGGCCTCTGCACTTTAGTTATGAACGTGTCTCCCTCTGCCATATGGACAACATTGTATGATACACCCACTGAGCTAGAATGGATACACCGAGAGCTGAGCGCAGAACTTTGAGATAATGCAGCAGGTACATTTGATTGTAAACTGTACTGAGTACACCTATTCATAAAACTATGTGGAGATATGGGATCAGAGCATGACAATGTTCTATTTCACACCGAGGCTAGGTGGTTATCGATGGGTATTGTTGAAAATAGTTTTTGAATTGAGAGAGGAACTGTTGTCATTCGCAATGGATTTAAATTAAATTGCAGACTTTGTTGACTTTGTGCAATGAAAAGAAAACGTGTCTCCTTGCCTATGTAACAGACATATTTGGGGAACTGAACGAACTGAAGGCAAGCATGCAGGGAAAAACAAACAAATTCTACGGATGAGTGAACGAATCAGCGAAATCCGTTTGACTGTGATCCTGGGTCAGTTGACGTGCCGGTAAGTGAAATTGAACAGCTGATGGAGCTGCCATGTGACTGAATGCTGCAGACAATGCGTTCACCGGTCACTATGGAGACGTTTTGGTTCTTGACTCAAAGGGAATACAACGRAGTCTCCCTCAGAGCATTAKAACTCCTGGTARGCTGATTCAGTGCTCTCATCTGCATTAAAACCAAATATCGATCCAGGTTGGACGTGACAGGAGAGATGCGGTTCTCACTGTTGACCACGCCTCCCGACTATGAGACGCTCCGACATGACATGCATCAAACACACCCATCTCATTAGTGGTGGTAAGATAAATTACTTTAAAATGAGTGACTGTCAAAGCCCCACATTAAAAAAAGTAAATGACATTTTGTTTTTCATATGGTTGGGGTAGCGAGAATTTTCAGATATCAATATGGGGTCGCGGGCCAAAAAMGTTTGGGAACTCCTYGTGTACAGTGTACTATTAACGTGATGATATCCAATCTACTGTCCTCCCTCTGGCTCACTGGGAACAAGAGCAGGACGAGAACGAAAGAGATTACCAGAACACTAGGGACGACTATATGTTCTAAAGTTCCTAACACTAGGGGCTACTATGGACGACTATACGGACTAAAGTCCCTAACACTAGGGACTACTATATGGACTAAAGTCCCTAACACTAGGGACTACTATGGACGACTTATGGACTAAAGCTCCTAACACTAGGACTACTATGGACGACTATATGGACTAAAGTCCTTAACACCAGGGACTACTATGGAGAACTATATGGACTATAGTCCCTAACACTAGGGACTACTATGGATGGACTATATGGATAAAGTCCCTAACACTAGGGACTACTATGGACGACTATATGGACTAAAGTCCTTAACACCAGGACTACTATGGACAACTATATGGACTAAAGTCCCTAACACTAGGGACTACTATGGATGACTATATGGACTAAAGTCCCTAACACTAGGGACTACTATGGACGACTATATGGACTAAAGTCCCTAACACTAGGGACTACTATGGACGACTATATGGACTAAGTCCCTAACACTAGGACTACTATGGACGACTATACGGACTAAAGTCCCTAACACTATGGACTAAAGAGTTCTGACTGTATAGGATTACATACTACATTCACCTAATTGAAATCCTTCATACAAACAGACAAAGCAAAATCCCCAGTGCTAAATCAACCCAGTGTCACATTTACACAAAAAGTGTTTAGGGTTAAAAAATGTATTCAAAACATCATTGGGTTATGAAGTGGTGAAGAGACTAAAGCTGCACTTACACCAGGGGCCTCTGGGTGGCGATGATGTAGTCAGGCTTGCCGTTCTTGTAGACCAGTCTGGCGTTGGCTTGGACCCACCTCCAGCGGTTATCCTTAGTGAGCAGTCTGAACACCGTCAGCCCGCTCTCTCCTGTCTTGATCACTGGAATCACATAAGACACTGAGTCAGGGGGGGATGTATCAGAACCAATGATTGTATGGTCATAACTGAACATAGGCAACACAGTGCATATGTGCACCCATGCATGGAACCAACCCCTACACACTCATGACGCTRARAAAAGCAAGTCTGCAGAAATATGCTATTTGCACACATGCGAGTGTACATGRACCTATGCACGCAGGCACCGCCGCACCTCAGTGTGACCGCCACACCTCACTCAGGTCTACCACAACATTACKACAAAAGGTTCTACAGCTGCACCATTGAGAGCATCCTGACCGGTTGTATCACCGCCTGGTATGGCAACTGCTCGGCATCTGACTGTAAGGCGCTAGAGGGTAGTGCGAACGGCCCAGTACATCACTGGGGCCAAGCATCCTGCCATCCAGGACCTATATATTAGGCGGTGTCAGAGGAAAGCCACACTGGCAGAGACTCCAGTAAGCCAAGTTATAGACTGTTTTCTCTGCTACCGCATGGCAAGCGGTACCGGAGCGCCAAGTCGCAGACCAAAAGGCTCCTCAACAGCTTCTACCCCAAAGCCATTAGACTGCTGAACAATTCATAAAATCGCCACCGGACAATTTACATTGACCCCCCCCCCACCTAGTACACTGCTGCTACTCGCTGTTTGTTTGTTAACTATGCATAGTCACTTCGCCCCCACCTACATGTACAGATTACCTCAACTAGCCTGTACCCCCGCACACTGACTCGGTACCGGTGCCCCCTGTATATAGCATCGTTATTGTTATTCTTAATAGGTGTTACTTTTAATTTTAGTCTACTTGGTGAATATTTTCTTCTTCTTGAACTGCACTGTTGGTTAAGGGCTTGTAAGTAAGCATTTCACGGTAAAGTCTACACTTGTCTTCGGCGCATGTTGTATTAGGCGCATCAAATAAAATGTGGTATGTACACAAACACACACTCTCCTCGATCCTTCTCCCAATTTGCCTATTGTTGGCTTTGCTGAGTGTGTCGTGGAGTAGAGCACGTCTCAGCTGTGCAGCTTCCCATAGTGGGTTCATCGTGGTGAACGGACGCAGGTGTGAGGCACTGTAGACCCATTGTTCTACAGAGGCTTGCAGTGAAGAGATTTGCAGACCGTGRAGATTTACACCCAATGTGTTCCCCTGCGGTGCTACCGAAACTCTTATTCGCGTGACAGTTTCAGTGGCTACTGGTGGACCTTGGATCTTTAATTCCATTTCTGATATGGATATGTGGCCCCAGTTCACCACTCTGCGGTACACCGCTCTACTCTGGGTTTTGCACAATCTCCTTCATAAATCTGGATTACGTGTAGTCCCGTGTGGCTCAGTTGGTAGAGCATGGCGCTTGCAACGCCAGGGTTGTGGGTTCATTCCCCACGGGGGGACCAGGAWGAATATGTATGAACTTTCCAATTTGTAAGTRGCTCTGGATAAGAGCGTCTGCTAAATGACTTAAATGTAAATGTGTAAACATAATTCTCCACTCTAACCAACCGTGTGCCACACAGAGACACAGACGGGTTGGTTGTTTAGCAACGAAAACGTTGCATGCGTAAACTTTGTGGCAGAAAAGACGGGGTTGGCTTAAATTGCTGACAACATGTAAACTCGATTTTTCTTCCAAATGTTCATTGAAAACATAAAATCATTTGCACAATGAGCGCTTGTCTCTCAAATACATCGTTAGAGTTGTTGGTTTGCTAGCTAGCGATTTTTTGGCCATATTAGAATCGACATGAAATCAGTCAAAACACCTCAAGACAAGACATGGTATCAACAACAAGATAAAACAAGCCACCTACGATTCCCCACAAGGCAGCTTTTAGTCAGTGTTGTTAGCTATCTGACCGCTCGTCTTTTAGAGACACCAACCTACTACCCTGGACTACTTTCTAAAAGTAATGAAAGGTTCTGAGTCAAAAGTTTGAAAAGGCAGCATATTGTACTGAAATAACTCTCTGTCCAACAATGAATGCTGGATTATTTGCTGTTGATATTAATAACGTCATGCTCGTCTTTGCGCTCAGTAGTTTATTTTAACACTTCATTAGGCAAATTGTCCCCGCCAGCATTTAAACTCAGTAAATTGGTGGATTGATATTGGCCAATAATAATATGAATAACATCATGCTTGTTTTGGAGCTCACTAGCGTATTTTAACTCTATCATTAGGCAAATTGTCCCCTCCAGTATTTCAACTCAGAGAGCTCGATTTGTTATGTACTAGAAACTCAGAAAGATGGAAGGGGAAGTGACATTGTAAACTTAGAGAGATGGGAGTTATATTTGCCATCAACCACTGAGCAGTAAAGAGCAGTATGGAGAGTAGTGATGCATGGTTAGAACAGGGTCATTGTGTTTACATGCTACTGTAATAGGTCTCGGTCTCTCTCACACACATGTAGTTAGCTTACAGCACAGAAATAAAACTAGATAGCTCTATGTAGTACTAATAAGTATGTGGACACCCATTCAAATGAATGGATTTGGCTATTTCAGCCACACCCATTACTGACAGGTGTATAAAATCGAACACAGCCATGCGATCTCCATAGACAAATGGCTGTAGAATGGCTCACACCTTAGAGCTCAGTGACTTTCAAAGTGGCACCGTCATAGGATGCCATCTTTCTAAGTTAGTTCGTCACATTTCTGCCCTGCTTGAGCTTCCCCGGTCAACTGTAYGTGCTGTTATTGCGAAGTGGAAACGTCTAGGAGCAACAACGGCTCAGCCGCGAAGTGGTAGGCCACACAAACTCACAGATGGGACAGGCGACTGCTGAAGTGCGTAAAAATTCTGTCCTCGGTTGCAACACTCACTACCGAGTTCCAAACTGCCTCTGGAAACAACGTCAGCACAAGAACTGTTAATCGGGAGATTCATGAAATGGGTTTCCATGGCCGAGCAGCCGCACACAAGCCTAAGATCACCATGCACAATGCCAATGTCAAGCGTAGGCTGGAGTGTTGTAAAGCTCACTGCCATTGAACTCTGGAGCAGTGGAAATACGTCCTCTGGAGTGGTGAATCACGCTTCACCATCTGGGAGTCCGACSGACGAATCTGGGTTTTGGCGGATACCAGGAGAACGCTACCTGCTCCAATGCATAGTGCCAACTGTAAAGTTTGGTGGAGGATAAATAATGGTCTGGGGCTGTTTTACATGGTTCAGGCTAGGCCCCTTAGTTCCAGCMTAAGGAAATCTTAATGCTACAACCATACAATGACATTCTAGACGATTCTGTGCTTCAACGTTTGGGGAAGGCTCTTTCCATATATATATATTTTTTTAGTTAAAAAAATGTTGGGGGTAGATCAGCTTTAATATTGCAGATAGATTGTAGATTCCATCAATTTAATTGTCTGCATAATTTCCAATCCCCCATATATTTTTTGTATATATACACACACATACTTAAAAAAAAATATTTTCCTTTATTATCTTGCKCTGACCCTAKCACCCCTCTGCTAATTGGAGTAAACTAATGGACAACACCACCTAGGCGTCTACTTCCAGCTTATTTATACTACATACACTACCAGTCAAACGTTTGGACACACCTACTCATTCAAGGGTTTTTCTATATTTTTACGAATTTCTACATTGTAGTGTAATAGTGAAGACATCAAAACTATGAAATAACACATGGAATTACGTAGTAACAAAAAAAAAAGTGTGAAACAAATCTAACTATATTTACATTTTGAGATTCTTCAAAGTAGCCACCCTTTGCATTCTCTCAACCAGCTTCATGAGGTAGTCATCTGAAATGCATTTCAATTAACAGGTGTGCCTTCTTAAATGTTAATTTGTGGAATTTCTTTCCTTCTTAATGCCTTTGAGCCAATCAGTTGTGTTGTGACAAGGTAAGGGTGCTATACAGAAGATAGCCTTATTTGGTAAAAGACCAAGTCCATATTATGGCAAGAACAGCTAAAATAAGCAAAGAGAAATGACAGTCCATCATTACTTAAAGAGATGAAGGTCAGACAATCCTGAAAATGTCAAGAAGTTTCWAAGTTTCTTCAAGTGCAGTCGCAAAACCTATCAAGTGCTATGATAAAACTGGCTCTCACGAGGACCACCACAGGAAAGGAAGACCCAGAGTTACCTCTGCTGCAGAGGATAAGTTCATTAGAGGTACCAGCCTCAGAAAATGGAGACCAAATAAATGCCTCACAAAGTTCAAGTAACAGACATCTCAACCGCATCTGTTCAGAGGAGACTATGAATCAGGCCTTCATGGTCGAATTCCTGCAAAGAAACCACTACTTAAGGACACCAATAAYAAGAGACATGCTTGGGCCAAGAAACACAAGCAATGGACATTAGACTAGTGGAAATCTGTCCTTTGGTCTGATGAGTCCAAATTTGAGATTTTTGGTTCGAACTGCCGTGTCTTTGTGAGAAGCAGAGTAGGTGAACGGATGATCTCTGCATGTGTGGTTCCCACCGTGAAGCATGGAGGAGGTGGTGTGATGGTGCTTTGCTGGGGACACTTCTAAATAAATCATTGACATTCAATGCACACTTAACCAGCATGGCTACCACAGCATTCTGCAGTGATACYCCATCACATCTGGTTTGCACTTAGTGGGACTATCATTTGTATAAGGTATAAGGGCTATTTAACCAAGATGGAGAGTGATGGAGTGCTGCATTAGATGACCTGGCCTCCACAATCACCCGACCTCAAGCCAATTGAGATGGGTTGGACCGCAGAGTGAAGGAAAAGCAACCAACAAGTGCTCAGCATATGTGGGAACTCCTTCAAGACTGTTGGAAAAGCATTCCAGGTGAAGGTGGTTGAGAGAATGCCAAGAGTGTGCAAAGCTGTCATCAAGGCAAAGGGTGACTACATTGAAGAATGTCATATATATTTTGATTTGTTTAACACTTTTTTGGTGTTATTTCATAGTTTTGTTGTCTTTCTATTTTGCTAGATATTTTTAACTGTGCTGTTTCACAAAAGTGCTGAACCTATACACATTTTACGGACACAGCATATTTGACTAGTTATCTTGTTTTTAATCCCACCCTTTAGCTCCACTCAACTCCTCCCATCTCTCTTAACACCATCCATTTTTTTATTTCCATTTGCCATATATTTTTCAACTGTGCTGTGATGTTTCACAAAAGTTCCCTTTCCTGTTTCAGCATGACAATGCCCCTGTGCACAACGAGAGGTCCATACAGAAATGGTTTGTTGAGATCGGCATGGAAGAACTTGACTGTCCTGCACATAGCTCTGAACTCAAATCCATCTTTGGGATGAATTGGAACYCCGACTGATCAGTGWCCGACCTCACTAATGCTCTTGTGGCTGAATGGAAGCAAGTCCCTGCAGCAATGTTRCAACATCTAGTGGAAAGCCTTCCCAGAACAGTGGAGGCTGTTATAGTAGCAAAGGGGGMACCAACTCCATGTGAATGCCCATGATATTGGAATGAGATGTTCGACGAGCAGGTGTCCACATACTTTTGGCCATTTAGTGTACATCAATTTTAATTGTCAAGGTACTGTTCTAAACCAATATTATTTGGAATATTCCATTATTTTTTATTTTTTTAAGGTAGAGACGTCATATTAAAAGGCTTACTGCGGACGTGGTTCTCAGCACAGTAGAGCATATCAGCTGCATGGATAAACTGGTATCCAGAGCCTCGGACCCGGAGCTCAGCCTCAGTGTAGCCCAGCACGATCTTCCCCCTGCAATGCAATAAGATTCACAAAAACACCCTTATTATAGACGAGACGACAATGCCTACAATAGACAACTGGTTGAAGCTCAGTGTTAAATTCAAATCTCCCTATCATCATATGTAAGCCAATATGACACAAATCT
Organism: Salvelinus sp. IW2-2015; assembly: GCF_002910315.2. NCBI lineage: Eukaryota > Metazoa > Chordata > Actinopteri > Salmoniformes > Salmonidae > Salvelinus > Salvelinus sp. IW2-2015. Next base: position 7,292,529 of record NC_036852.1, read on the forward strand.
CAAAGAAAATTCAAAATCAACTTGTAGGTACACAACACACTCCCCGCCTCTCGTCCGTTACCGAGAACCACATACCATAATTTTTAACAGGGCAGTTAGCAATTMAGTTTTTAAATTATTTATTGCGCCTACCTAGCTCAAACTCAAGACGTTGGATTAAAACAAGACGAACGAGTCCATAAAGTGACTATTGGGCTTAAAAAACGCCGGATTGACAAAATTTGTAGGTACATCAGTTTTTATCAAATGTATAATGTCTCACTCTCACTTGCACATTTCCGTCTTAAGAAATAACGATCAACCTTTTTATAACTGACAACGCTWACATATTTTTTAGCCGAAACTCACAACACCGGGTTGGTTGCTCGGCAACACAGCTGCTTGCACCATGCTGCCAGTCATATGAAGTGTACATGAGCAAACCAAGGCTAATGTATATAGTTAGCTATATGGTGGTATTCACACTAAGGTTAATCAATGAATGCAAACGGATATTTTGATTAGTTAACGTTACTTGTACAAAGTAAAGCAGCTAGCTAACCAACAGGCAAATACAGGTAACTGTTAGCTAGCTAATGAATGTGGTTTTGTTTTGATTAGATAGGTAGCTAGCTAGCTAACGTAACATTATACCAGTCAGATGAGAGCTAACGTTGGCAAGGTAAGTTAGCTAACCAACAAGTGATCAAAACTAGCTAGCTATATCTTGCCAAGTAGGGGTTTTCACAAGGCTAAACTGCTGACCTAAACACTTGCGTGTAATTGGAGCACAAATAAACTAGCGATTGTCCTTGGCAGCCAATTAAAAAGTTATCTAGCTAAGTAACCTTAGCCAACGTATGACTGTAACATTAGCTAATGTGTATGGTCAGTTCACGCACCACAATATATCATAATGTAACTAACTTTAACTATCTAGTTAAGTTTAAAACCACCAAACGTTGGGAAAGCTGCCACTCTAATCACATTCATTTGCATTGTACAGACCAAGCTACGGTAACGAGGTAGCCAGATTTCAGACAAGATAAACACTGCAGTTAGTTAGCTACGCTACATTTCCTCGACTAAGAACAACCAAGACCACAACACAAACCATAGCCAAGAAAACAAATTGATTTGTTAAGAAACAGGGAGTGAGTTATGTTGAACCGCATATAGTAAATGGTTGAACCCCAAACACACACACACACGTAAACAGAATCTCAGTTGTGCATGCTTACCAGACTGACAGCATCGCTGTTTCAAACACTTGTCGAATAAATTCCAGCTCCGGCATAAACTGCCTCTCTTCGGTCTTGACATTTATAATCCAAATGCGTGCACACAGTGTCAAATTACTTTTCTGTGTGTTCACAGAAAATCTTAAATCGCCATCCACAAGTAAAACGTAGTCAGGGGGCTCCACAAACTGCACCAGGTTAAAACAACATCAGAATCATTGCTTGCTTAGTGAATTGCTGTGTGCCAGTCAGTCTCATAGACTATACGTAACATAGTAAATGTAAATCACACTGAAATAAGTATGTTATGTTACGTTTGGTATGGTTACATCAGACAGAAGGTTACTTATTAAAGGAGACTTTTCCTAAATCTCAATTTTTCATGTAAATGGCATGATCTCAAAAACAAACCAAATTACAAAACAAGTGTCTGGATCCTTCAATAACATGCCATCACAAATAGAGATTTACTTCAGAAATAGGAAAAGTCTGGAGTGTGGTTGGTCGGGTGGAAGGATGGGCGTATAACAAGGATGTCTAGCAACTTCAAACGTAGTTTGAGTCTCATCATGGACAATTTTAGCTAACTACCAACTTTGCAACTACTTACTAATTTTTATATACTTTGCAACTACTTAGCATGTTAGCTAACCCTTCCCATAACCTTAAAAACCTTTAACATAACTCCTAACCTTAACCCTAACCCCTAGCCTAGAAAACCTTAGGCACCTAGCTAACATTAGCGTTAGCCATCTAGCTAACATATCGTACATATTGCTAATTAATTAGGACACATTTAGACCATTCTTTCATTTATAGTTTTGACAGCCCCCTCCTGACACACACACACACTTATTTACATTTAGTAGGTGGTTCTTAAAATAACCTTGGGTTTGTGGAGAGGCAAGTGGCAGTGAGTGGGGTGGTGTGTACTACTGTGTGCGTCTTGCTAGAACGGAGGAGAGATCAGCTCTCACAAGGAGGAGGTTGTTGCACTCATTCGTGAGATGCACGCCATCCCTCCTTTGGTTTTTGCCCCAGCACTACACAGATGATTCAAATAACCAACTCATCATCAAGCTTTGATTATTTGAATCAGCTGTGTAGTGCCAGGGCAAAAAACTAAACTTGCATCCAGGGGGGGGGGGCGCGCCCCAGGACCAAGTTTGGGAAACCCTGCCCTACGGTACTGCCCAGGGACATTGTGATTTATGACAAAGTGGCCGACTGTGGGCATGCGCCTGTAACAGAAATGCAAACACCAGCTGGTTGACAGAGCGCRCGGGCCATCTCTATGCGCTTGTTGATGTCCTACTCCCACTGAAACATCCAACTCCTCCACTATGTGATATCAGAGTAGACCACGGTTGTCCTGGGAACATTTGGATGACCACCTCCTGATAAGCTCGCGTCTGACGCACAAGGGCTGTCCCCTTAGTCGTTTCCACCAAGGTGGATGACTATGATATATTCACGGTCACYCCTCGCTTTGGCGAGAAATTATTTTTCAGAACCCTTCCATTGAGAACAGCTCATCCATATTTTGTGCTCCTGTAGTCATCTAGCCCACTACATTGTGTAATCGCATAGTAAATATTTGCTTGAGTCTTTGTTTCCTTGCTCTTGCCAATTTGCTTTGAGCAATGATAAGTAGGAGTATAAACTGGGATCTTATCAATAACTAAAATGTATAAAACGCATGATATTGAGAGGGTTCACAAGGAGAGCATGTGTTATGCTGTATTATAAACTGGGTGGTTTGAGCCCTGAATGCTGATTGGCTGAACGCCGTATACCACAGGTATGACAAAACATTTATTTGGACTCTTCTAATTACGTTGGTAACCAGTTTATAATAGCTATAAGGCACCTCAGGGGTTTGTGGTATATGACCAATATACCACAGCTAAGGGCTGTATCCAGGCACTTCGCATTACGTTGTGCGAAAGAACAGCCCTTAGCCGTGGTATATTGGCCATATACCACCCCCCCCCTCGGGTCTTATTGCTTAATTATGTTGTATAATAATGTTGCATAATCACCTTCCAGTGTAAAAAACATGGAAATAAAATGTAAAGATATATATTTTTAAGTGAGAATAGGCATTGGTCTGAAGCCAAAGAAGAAAGCAAATTCCCGAGCACCCATGCTCTACCAAGGTTTTCCAGCACACAGCTTTCACCTACTACAGTAGCTATGTTGATATTGTACTTCAAACTATGTATCATTTGGCTGTATGTATTTTTTTTTACCTAGGTCTGTTGTAAATTCGTATTATTGTTGCTTCACCATCTTTATTGCAAAAATAAATACAAGGACAAACAACTTGTTTGAAACACAATTGGTTCTGAGCTCATGTCAATATTACACAGGTWAGCKAACGGTTACAGAAATCAGGCATGCAGACAGGCTCTAACTATCTGAGCTACCTGTTGTTATGTTGGCCACCTACACCCAAAAAAGGATGTTATTATGATAATTTCTTTTTAAAGACATGTTTTGCTAAAATAAAGGTTTTAGCAAATACAGGRATGCACCACATTACTACAAGACGAAACAGCTCAATCAAGCCTGATGGTCTTGTAAGTATTTATAGCAAAGCTTGCTTTRATTTTATAAAAAAAGCATGACAAGGTAGCGTAATGAGAACTTCTCACTGTGGTGTGTGAAGAATCAAATACTTTACCTTGCATGTGGTACAAATCACATTATTTGTGGAAGCACCTCCTCTAAGAGTATGAATTAGGCTGTTTGAGAAGGTTTGAATCCTATTCAACCTGCCTACACATAGTTTGAAGTACAATACCAACATAACTATTGTAGTAGGTCAAAGCTGTGTGCCGGAAAACCTTAGTAGAGCATGGGCGGAATAGGCATTGTGATGCTCGTGAATTTCCTTTCTTTTTCGGCTTCAGACTATTCTCACTTAAAACACTTTTTCGTTTTTTATTAGAGACATAATATAGACAGAATAATCATTGCAAGACTATTATACAATAGGACATCAATGGCCGTGAAAACATGTTTGAATTACCACTACTTCAAACATATTATAGCCATATGACAAGAAATTGCTCTTCACAGTAACAAACACCCTAGCAACACCCCCGCAGGCAAAACTGGTTGAAATGACGTCATTACAACCAGAATGCAACACATTCTGTTTTTAAAAGGGGTTCTAATGACGTTAATTCAACTAGCTATAACCGCTGGAACTTTAACAACATTCCATCATAATGTGAAGTAAGACTGAATAGTGTGGGCATACTTGGCGTCGCAGGCCATGGGGGTGAAGTCCAGCTTGTGTTTGGTCCTGAAGATCATGTTCTTGGTCCTGATCTCCAGGATGGATGGAGGCTGGAGGGGGGTGGCGATGGCAAACAGGGCCAGCTGGGGGGGCACGTTGCAGCCATCATCCAGCCGGCAGTTCTGGCCATGCAGGAACTTCAGACGGCCCTGGAGGGTCAGGGCCTGGGGAGAGAAAAACAAAGAGCTGGTTGGTCCAGGCATCCTCATACAGTATTTGTTCGGAAACCAAAAGCCGAGTAATGAACGAGACTTGGGAGGATAGCAGCGTGAGACGACAGTATCAAATCAAATGAAATCACATTTTATTTGTCACATGCTCCGAATACAACAGGTGTAGACCTGTCTCTTATACACATCTAGATGTGTATAAGAGACAGGATAATAACATAGAGTAGCGGGGGGGGGGCAATGCAAATAGTCTGGGTAGCCATTTGATTAGATGTTCAGGAGTCTTACGGCTTGGGGGTAGAAGCTGTTTAGAAGCCTCTTGGACCTAGACTTMGCGCTCCGGTACCGCTTGCCGTCTGGTAGCAGAGAGAACAGTCTATGACTAGGGTGGCTGGAGTCTTTGACAATTTTTAGGGCCTTCCTCTGACACCACCTGGCATAGAGGTCCTGGATGGCAGAAAGCTTGGCCCCGATGATGTACTGGGTCGTACGCACTACCCTCTGTAGTGCCTTGCAGTCGGAGGCCGAGCAGTTGCCATACCAGGCAGTGATGCAACCCGTCAGGATGCTCTCGATGGTGCAGCTGTAAAACCTTTTGAAGATCTGAGGACCCATGCAAAATCTTTTCAGTCTCCTGAGGGGGAATAGGTTTTGTCGTGCCCTCCTCACAACTGTCTTGGTGTGCTTGGACCATGTTAGTTTGGTGATGTGGACGCCAAGGAACTTGAAGGAACTTGAAGCTCTCAACCTGCTCCACTACAGCCCCGTTGATGAGAATGGGGGCGTGCTCGGTCCTCCTTTTCCTGTAGTCCACAATCATCTCCTTTGTCTTGATCACGTTGAGGGAGAGGTTGTTGTACTTGCACCACACGGTCAGATGTCTGACCTCCTCCCTATAGGCTGTCTCATCGTTATCGGTGATCAGGCCTACCACTGTTGTGTCATCGGCAAACATAATGATGGTGTTGGAGTCGTGCCTGGCCGTGCAGTCATGAGTGAACAGGGAGTACAGGAGGGGAATGAGCACGCACCCCTGAGGGGCCCCCGTGTTGAGGATCAGCGTGGCGAATGTGTTGTTACCTACCCTTACCACCTGGGGGCAGCCCGTCAGGAAGTCCAGGGTCCAGTTGCAGAGGGAGGTATTTAGTCCAAGGGTCCTTAGCTTAGTGATTAGCTTTGAGGACACTATGGTGTTGAACGTTGAGCAGTATTCAATGAATAGCATTTTCACATAGGTGTTGCTTTTGTCCAGGTGGATCTGTTGGGGCGGTATGCATATTGGAGTGGATCTAGGATTTCTGGGATAATGGTGTTGATGTGAGCCATGACCAGCCTTTCAAAGCATTTCATGMCTGCAGACGTGAGTGCTACGGGTCGGTAGCCATTTAGGCAGGTTACCTTATAATAGGAGTAGAAAATACTATTAGTAAATACTAAAAGTATACTATTATATTACTAAAATAAAATAGTAGTATTTAAATATTACTCGTATTTGTGCACTTGAAGCTCTCAACCTCTCAAGCTTGTCTGGTACCAATGGAATAGTTTKAAAAGTGAAAAGTGCCAACCCTGCACATCTGACAACCACAGACAGAAGAAATCGAAAAGCTGAAAGTATTTGAAAGAAAATGGATACTAATTGAACCCATGTCTGGTGTAGAGCAGTGCAGCTACTGTAAGACATGGATGTACTGTGCAGTATATAGGCCTGTCGTCCCATTGATGGCCTTTAAGATGTGCCGAGATTTGTTGCATCCCGGAGGGAGACACACCGATGGACCAAAACACAGTGTGCGTTTTGAAGAACAGTGATTGGCCACTTTCCATCCTTTAAGTCACTGTCCCTCCCTCTCTCCCCTCTTCCCCAGTTTGTCCCTCTGATCGTGGAGCTGTGCTGTGGYCTGGTGGAGAACATGGGTATGGAGTACACAAGTGCCTACAGGGTGCCGAGCAACAACACCATCGTGTCGAACCTGCAGGACCAACTCAACAAGGGCCTGGAGAGCAACGCTACCAAGATGGTGTGTGTGTATCGGTGTGTTTGAAATTATATTAGAGCCAGTCTTCAGTTTCAAAATGCTCAGCTATCTTGTCTGTGCACAAGACAGTTAATGTCACGGGCGGGATCTGAACAAGGGTCTACCACAGGAGAAACCAACGTCTTAACCATTAGACAAAGAGGAAACTCCCTTTTGGGCCATGGGCCGACACTGATTATGAAGTCGCAGGCAGGGCTTCCCCATCACGAGACCATAAGRAACCATGACCCCAACTCATGACAGCTACACTCAAACACAGTAAAAAGAAGTTAAACAAAGGAAACTCATATTCACCTTTTTTCAGACCTAAAATTACCCTTGTTTCTTTCAAGGTCTAACTGATGTCACCAGGCAGACTATAACTCCACCCATGCAAACCTGCTGATTACAAGGTCCTGCGTAGATTGTATTTTCAACCAGCAACTATTAGGAAATAACACTGATTAAAAAAATCATACTTTTACAGTTTTAGTTTCATCAGCTGTTATGACACAAAACACGGGAAACATCATTTTGACTGCACTGGGCCTTTACTGTAAAATATAATTTTGTTGAAATTTTTCTTTCTTCTTCTGTGATGGAAGTTTGAAGGACCCTGTCCCTCTCTTGGCTTCAAGCTCCAGTGTTTGGGACAGATTTATGTCCGGCTTTAGCTTGGTGAGGCTCCAGGACTTCAATATGGACTGCCGTGGGGAGCAGAGGATTATTGTGTACGCCATCGCCAGCCGCGAATGTTGAATTCCTGAAAGAGCGAAGATATGAGAAATGATTCACGAGCACACAAAACCTGCTTCAGTCACGTTTGTTCATGAATGAGAAGCTGGCTGTATGTTCCACATATAGGATTTCCTAGACATCAACAATCAAACTGCTTCGACAACAATAGAGCTCACACTCAGATGAATGATGAGCATATTGATTGCTGGTACACTTTATGGTACTGTACTTAAGTATTTATTTAAGGCACATTTAATTCTTTCACATATACTTGTACTGAGGCTTMCTCATGGCAGTGGCTGCATCTGCACGGGCAGGATGATGTGGGCGATGGCCCAAGGCCTGAGTGGTTATCCGCTGAACGGGCATCATGCCAGGGCTGGAACTCAGCTGAGCCAGTTGGTTGCTGAAGTAGTAGGCAGCTGCATGGGACTGGGCCTGTGGAATGTACACATTGAAGTAAAAGGCTATATGGAATTCGAAGTTAGCATTTCTCAATAAAATGTTCATTACTCATGTCCAAGTTGGATATATTATTTTCTGCATGGACTCTTGTTTGGATTTACCTGTGGAATAGGAGGCTGGTAGGAGTTGATGATGGGGTTGGGCACTGCCATGACACTGACCATCCTCTGCTTGTACCTGTCTGCCAGGTATTGTTGGCGCTGTTCCTTGCATCTGAGCCAGGCCACTGATAAAGCGGCTTGGTGCCACGATACGGCCATTCATCTCCGTCACAAGCCTTGGTGGCCTCCTCGGGGAGGGACGAGGGCAAACGAAAGCCAAGCCTTTGCTCGGCCGCTCTCGTCATCACCTTGGCGCTGAGATTGTTCCGATCAGAAAAGCCTTCCTTAAACGGGTGGTTCATCAAAGGCATCATCAGGTCTTTACAAAAGTTTATACCTCTGATTTGGCCTTCGGCTCAGGCTTCTTCTGCCCAAACTTGAAGTTTCAGCAACGTCCTGGCGCTCTGCTTTCTTCTGGGCGCGGCTACATAATATCAGCTCCGTTTACTCTTCCCGCTCATCTCATTTTCACGCTTCTGCTGCATCCTCAGGCCTTCGAGGCAAACAAAACCGAACCCACTCGACTTCCCGTTATCTGTCTTTCATGACCTTGAACTAACGGTTGGCCATATTTCCACAAAAAGCGCATCAGGGTCTCATCAGTTCGTGTTCTGCACAGATTCTTGACAAAGACGTTGGTTGACTCTACTGGCCTTGCTCCAAGCCACCGCCTCTCGCTCTTTGCGTGACTTAAAGCGCTCGATAAACACTTTTTCGTTATCCATTAACATGCCATTTAATTTCTCGATGGCTCTATCAGCAGCCTCCTGGGTCTTGTATTGAATATAACCATAACCCTTGGAATGGCCATTCTCGTCACAAACTACCTTGCTAGAGTAGATGTCTCCAAATGCTGAGAAGGTCTCGTACAGGTTTTTGTTTGTTATAGACTTCTTGTCCAGGTTCCTGATGAAGATGTTTCCCACCCCACTCTTCCTCAGGGTACGGTCAGGATCAGACCTCATGATGCGCAGATATCTTCCTTCGAGCATATCATTGCTGAACATGTGCAGGGCACGCTCAGCATCGTCTGGCTGATAAAAGTTAACGTAGGCGTACCCGAGGGAACGATGTGTAACCCGATCCCTACATACACGGACAGAAGAGATTGGTCCGGCTTCACTAAACATCTTGTTTAGGTCTGCCTCGGTGACGTTTTGGTGGAGGTCACCAACATACAAAGAATTCATTTTGGAGATTTTGGACCTAATTCACACGTTATCGAAGCTAGCTCAAGAACACAGAATGACAGGTGAATGAACAGCTGCCACGTGTTTAAATTCCCGGAACTGACTCGTTTGTGATGTCATAAGTGATGTAGCGTTAAATGCAATTCTGATGTTCCATCTTTCCTTTATTGCATCATAGCCATGTAGTTTACAGGATTTAGATAGCGGACAGAAACATTTCAATTTTAAACACATAAATACATGTACGTCAATCTTTATTTTATAACAGTTTGGGAAGCCAAAGAMAGATATATAGATAGAAATGACMAGTATAACTTCGACACKGAATACACATGGCAAACACTAASCATGTTCRCTTTATCGATGGATAAAAGCATGCCAAATAATAAAATAGAAACTAGTAGGTTTGAATGATTTTTATTCTCAAATCGAGCAGACTCACGTTAGAGGAATAGRATTTGGTTCACAGTCGTTCCACCTTCAGTGAGAGGTTGAATGAGCAATACCCCTGTCAAACTGAACKGTTTAAAAATGTAATAGAGCTCTGTGTCACTCAGGTTTGCTATTTATATCCGTTTGTATACTACAAGTGGGATGTTATTCATTTGTATGCTGTAAAGAGAGCCGAGGAGTGTCAGGAGAGAGCGAATGCTTGAAACAATCTCCCGTAGCCAACKACAGCAGTCTAGACTAGAGAGAGACTAGGACTCTCTCCTCGCTGACTCTCTCCTCCCTCTCCCATTCAAATGCATAACATATTCCTCTGCTGCCTTTGTGACAACGAAAATGATATCACATGTGCTCACTTCTCCTTACTCCACTCAGAGTGCCTGTTTCGTTTCTCCCTGTCGCACGCAATCAGCATTATTTACAACAGTCACCTCTAGAAAGAAGAGAGAGAGAGACACACACAAAGACAGAGAGAGACAGAGAGAGCGATAGCGAGAGACAGAGAGACAGAATAAGAGAGAGGGAGAGAGAGCGGAAGATGGAGAGAGAGAGAGAGACCAGTCTTAATGGCTGATCCTGTCTCTGTCCCTCGCTAGGCTGGCTGGAGGCCCTTCGATCACACTGTAAACATACAAGATCCCCTGTCGTCCCCAGCCATAACCCAGCAGGCCATAACCCGGCTCATCAAATTGCTAATTAGAAAAGCCAGGGAAGCCTTTGCATGTGGCTTTTGGACTGATACAACTTTCAGACCCTCCTCCTCCCCTGCCTGCAAGAGCCCCAGAGGGACAGTGTAGAACTAAACAAATTTACAATGAAACACACGCACATCCACACACTGCACTACAGTAGAACCATCCATCTATCTCCATCACGTAGATGCGTGGTACACCTTGATAACAAACAATTCAGAACAGCAGAGCACGCAGGTCACACGGTTCGCTGGGGGGGGGCAGAAAGACTTATTTACATTCATAGTAAGTAACCGACATGTGACATGTCAGTGTCAGGCTCGCTCTGAGCTCTTTGTGTGACATGACAGGACAGGACAGGATGCATCGGAGAAGATACTTAGAGAGCTATGTTATGTTCTGTTCCTTCTCCGTGGCCTGTTTCCACGGTAACACATCAGTCCCTCTCCTGACAGTGATGAGTGTCATGGAGCTACAAACCCCACCACAGCCCTCCTCTACATAAAAACAGAAGTCCCAGTATGTTCTAACCCGAAAGGCATCAGTATTTTCTAACCTGAAGTGTCCAGTATGTTCCTGACCTGATGCAGTTGTCTCGACGATAGTCGTGTTTCCTGACCTGAGGTGTCTGACCTGAGGGTCCAGTGTGTTCCTTAACCTGAAGGTCCAGTGGTGTCCTAACCTAGGCTAATTTCTACCTTAAGGTCATAGGTCCATGAGTTCAGTTGTTCCTAACCTGAAGGTCCAGTATGTGTTCCTCCACCTGAAGGTCTCAGATGTGTTCCTAACCTGAAGGGTCCAGTAGTGTTCCTATACGTGAAGGTCCAGTAGTGTTCCTAACTCTGAGGTCATAGTGTTCCTAACCTGAAAGGTCCCAGTATTGTTCTCTAACCTGAACGTCCAGTTGTTCCTTTGACCTGAAGGTCAGTATGTTCCACCGACGGTCCAGTGTGGTTCTAACCTGAAGGTCCAGTTGTTTCCTAACTGAAGGTCCAGTTGTGTTCCTTTAACCTGTAAGGTGCCAGTGTGTTCCTGAACCTGAAGGTCCAGTATTGTTCCTAACCTGGAAGTCAGTATTTTCCTGACCTGAATGGTCCAGTATGTTCCTGACCTGAATGCTTAAGCAGAAATCCACAGGGCAGGCGGGAAATCCCAAAAAATACCGTCCAGTGTGCCTAGTGCACCTAACAACTCCTGTAATTACTCAAGCCAATTACCTCTACGTCCTGACGTTTTAACAGGGACAGAAGAAGGAAAAAGTTTTTTTTTTTTTTTCCCTTCCCAAAATTTAGCCTTTTC
>NC_036852.1:7304203-7307364 GCF_002910315.2 Salvelinus sp. IW2-2015
AGGAACATACTGGACCTTCAGGTTAGGAACATACTGGACCTTCTGTTTATGTAATGAAGGGCTGTAGTTGAATAGAACGCTACTACAGCAGTACAAATGACCTAGTCTCTCGTTTAAATGGCCAGCACGCAAGATTTGGTTCTGGTTGGGGAACATACCTTCTGTTTAAGTAATGAAGGTCTGGACTTGCCACTACTAGGTTACAAATGATCACGGAACCAGAAACAAATAGTGAATGCGCTGATCAGCTAACAGTGTGTCACGAGAGACTACAGCACCGACGACCAGGACGAACTAATGAAACTACTGTATGTGTGTCAATTCACTGGGACATGCAACTGTCAAACCAGCTAAAGCAGAATTCTTTGAGCTTGATTTGTGTGACAGCTTGAATCTCCTACTGGAATATTGATGGGGTTGTGTCTCCCGCTCAAAGTCGGTCTCCAGTGCAATCCTTATTGAGATAACGTTGCACATGAGTGAATGTCGAAGCAGGACATTCTCACAGGAAGAAATGGCTTTTCCCTGAGACAAACGGTAGCCTCCTATGATTTCATGGCCTACTAGCTGACGGATTCTAACGACAACAAAAACCGTGCAAGGACTAATGAACAATGTCATGTTGAATATTGTCCGATTTATAAAAACAAGAATGGGGAGAAAATAAAGAACATTGTCATTAATGCACATGCATCTCTTTTACTTTCTARAACAGCTGAATGCTCGAGGGTGAATGTAATTAGAGTTCACAGTACTTCAGCAAAACGAGGAAAAGCAAAAAGGATTCAATTAACTTGTTCATTATCCTTCAACTAGAGTCAGATACAATACAACATGCTGTATGTAATAACCCTCATATAATAGGAACATGATGTTTAGGAGGGAACTGATGACCCCCAGATGAGACTTGGACTGCGTCCTAAATGGCACCCTATTCCCAATTTAGCACACTGGTTTTGACAAGGGTTTATAGGGCTGTGGCAAAAGCAGTGCACTTATATAGGGGATAGGCTGTCATTTGGGACACAAGCTTGTACAAGGCTGAGGGGGCCTAGAGGGGAGACGGAAGTCATTGAAGATTAGAGAACATGCAAGGAAGGGATAAAACACCAAAGTACTGTAATGTAACTGGATACTTTGTCCTCCGCTCTGAGTCCTCTGTAGTGATTACATCAACAATTCAAAGATGAGATAAAAATAGTACACAAAGTTTATGAGAGCGGTAAATGGTGGAATTCATTTCTTTCTTCTGATTGATGAGTTGAAGTTGGGCCTCGTCCTCCCTTCTTCTCTTCTCATCTCAACTAACCTCTCCCTAACTCTCTCCACCCCTCCTCTGCTCTCCCTTTTTCCTATTTCTCCTCCTCCTCTCGGCCCGTATCCTCTCATGCGAGGCCAGTATGGTGTGGTGGGTCTTATGGCCCTCTCCTCCCATCTCCCCCTAGCACTGGTTCATTGATCCTGCTGGGCATAAGGCGAGGTGCAATGGTGTCAAGAATCTACCCTCAAATAGCAATAGGATTACCAAAACAATGCTATGGAGCCAGACCCTGGGCTTACCGCTCACGCAAATGACCTCCACAGAGTTGYGAAGTACCCCGATCTTACTCTCCTTTCCTCTTCCCTTCCCCCTCCCCTCCCGTCCCCAACCACCAGCCCCCCGCTACTCTGCATGGTCCCGATCTGTACTGGTGAGATGGAGAGGCTAGGAGGAGCGGAGGGGGCGAGGGGGTCATACTACGGTCTCCCACTATGACACACCCACACCAGCACCATGAGCCCTGCATGCCAGCTTTAACAGCAAGCACAGGCAGATATCCCTCACAGCTCTCTGAGTATGCTTTTCTAACTGCACACGGACAATCCGGTAGGCCCCTACAGCAATATATTTACTTGTATGTTACTGTGTTCTAGCCACGTCAATGTGCTCTGACTCTGRCCTCTTGTCTCCCTCTCTCTCTCTCTRTCTCTSTSRCMSTGMMYTKRKSKYCAKKKCRRTWYWSTSWGYYGAYYASWSAGTCCTWTGGGAGTCCCCGAGCTACTCTGACTAAGCAAATTCCTCTCTGGGTGCTCTCCTCCTCTGGAGGGCAGATTGAAAGCCCTTTCCCCACGACCCTGTGGCCCTTTAAGACGGATTACTGAGGGTGGGTAGTGGCTTCTGATCCCGCCGTGGTCTGAAGTGGTACGACACCACGCTGACCAGGCTAATAGGCTCTCTAGCTACTGTAGCTGGGAGAAAATAGTCTCCTTTGGCCTCAGAGTGCTGGGATGCTGACGGAGAAGTGGAGAAAGGGGGTGAGGGATGAAGGGAAGAGACAAAGGATAAAAAGAACTACTCAGTAGGCATTCTGTCTTTTCAAAATGAAATTCAACGTATGCGCAATGGCTGATCCAAGAACATTCTCGATAGTTGTCAATGTCTCACAACTGTGTGTATGAAGGGTTGAGAGAGGAGTAATAGTCGAGCTTGAAAAGTGTCAGTTAAATTAATTATCATCTTATATTTATAACACCCATGGCATAGTTTCCTCTCTTCGACCCTGAGTATGAGATGCTTCGCGCCACTGAGACAATCATGTCAGGTTAGAACAGTTATGTAGCAAGTGAGAGAGAAAATAAAAACATATTAGATTATGGAACCGCAGTTTCCTTTTGACCTTAATGGGGTCCTATGCAGTTTGTAGATGGTGGTGTGACTTATACTGGAGCCAAGTCAGACTTCGATTTTACACGGATTTTAGTCATTTGGGTTATTCAAGGATCAGCTCACGTTATGACATTGAGCTGCGGCAGAGCGTACGTGGGTTTTCCATCTGAGGAATATACAAGACGAGTAGACATGAACAAAGCGATCATATTCAGTCAAAATCAAACTCTATTGATCTATTTTTTCTATATTTTGTTATCTCAATTTTTTTTGTTTTGTTTTATTTATTAATTATTTGTTTTTCTTTATGTTCTACTGAGATTCAGAGTTTATTACATTGTGGGTTCCGGGATTGTCTTTTTTTCAGCACTAATACTGAAGAACACAAGTACGGTATGTTTGGTGAGTGTGTGTAATGGTGATGTGTGTGTGCGTGTGTTAAGCTCCAATCCTGTTCGTCACCCTCCAGTGAGACATTATCCCTCCGTGCAGGATCCTAAACTTACCCACGGTA
>NC_036852.1:7307389-7317850 GCF_002910315.2 Salvelinus sp. IW2-2015
TGATAGGGCCAGGAAGGAGAGGGATGGGGAAGGAGTCGGCGGGATAGAAGGGAGTAGGGGAGAAGAAAGGTGGTGGTGTGGGGGGGGTCAGGAGTCAGAAGTGAACGGACACCTTTGTATTTTCTAGCTGGGAGAAATAGCAATCCTTTGGTCTACACACCACTGGGCTTCTGAGAGGGGATGGGGGAGGTGGCAGAGGAAGTGGAGTAGGGGTCTGAATGGGGAGGTAGCCCTGGAAAGTAGAATGCTCAGAATTCTGCAGAGGGAGATAGCAGGGGGACATAGGGGGGTGGAAGGGATTCTGTAGTAGCAGGGTCAGTAGTGGAGGGTAGATGCGAGAATAGAAGTTGTCTGGGTATTCCAGCTTTGTTCTTGTACGCGCTCAGCCTCCCTCAGTACAGTCATGGGACACAGTCCAGGTGCAAAATAGCCGGAACACTCTCAAATAAAGCACACACTTGTAGACGGAGCCACACGCAAGCATAGAGTGCAGTCACACACGAAAAAAGGACGTCGCACGCACAGACACTCACACGCCTTCTCCCTTATAATACATGCATACACAGACCCTCAAGTCAACAATGGCTTCTTCAAACCGAGGCAAGTCTCTAACATGCAACTCAAACAATCAAATTGCAATGAATAAATCTCCCAAAGGAGACATGTCCAAGTCCCATACTCCTGTGTGTAATGAGTTGAGAGAGGATAATAGTGATTGGTTACAAACCAGAAGCCAGAGGAGTAAGACAGCGGAAGCGACGACGAAGTTCTTTCCAGAAGGAGGAGTTCTCTGGGAGGCAAGCTGGTCCGGGGTTAATTAAAAGGGGTTCCCACCAGGGACGAGCTGGGGACCTGTTTTCAATTCTGAGGAATAGCAAACAAGAACAAGGACAAAGTCAAATCATACATTCAATGGCTATTCATTTGTGTTTAATAATATGTCTGTTCAAAAGAGTTTAACAGCGTTCGATGCTCCTCAAGTAACGGTATGTTTTGGTGAGTGTGTGTTGCATGTGTGTGTGTGCGTGTGTAGCTCCAGTCCTGTTCTCCACCCTCTCACATTCGTGCCGGTTCAAAGTACCACCTACGCTCGGTAGCTAGCTCTAAACCCCTGCCTAATTAAAACAGGTAACGCTACGGTAGCTAGCTCTAACCCCTGCCTAATTAAAACAGACGGCTGTGTGTGTTCTAACATTTACCCTCAATGCCATGGAGTGCCTGATAAAGGTCACCTCCCTCTCTCCATCTTCTCTACTCTCTCTCTCTCTCTCTCTCCATGTTCTCCCTCTATCCCTCTCCCATCTCCTTCCCTCTCTACACAGAGCTCAGCTGGGGAAATTGGGGTCAGCTGTTTTTAGGGAAAAGTTAACGCATTGGGTGTGAGTGACTTCAGGCTGACTCATTGCAGTTCTTCGTTTGATCATGTTATCATGTTTTATTTCTCTGCTAGTAGTGACCGTCAACCAGTATGGTGTACACTGTCACTGAATGTGCGTGTCACTTTAAAGTTAAACGACGACTTCACTGCGACTAACTATCATACTGAAACAAAGCATCAAACTGGCATCTCCTTTTTATCTTTAGTTTTTCCTGCTAGTAGTTCACCTCAGCCCTTTCCACAAATTCAATTTCAGAATGGCATATATATGCCATCTGTAAATTTGCAACAGAGCATCAAACATACATCGCTAGCTAGTAATGTGAAAGGCTCACAGTGGCCTTGGACAACTTTGTGAAAATGCGTCGGGCCCGGCATAAAAGGGGGTAGACAGTGAGACGCAYTGTAAGACTGACCTGGGGGTGACTCCACCTGCTGGGGCACGGCCGGGGGGTTGAGAGCCCAGTGGAGGTTCCTCCTAAACTCCTGCTGGTCCTCAGTGTGGATCAGATCAAACACACTCTGGTGCATCACGTCCGTCTGGAACAAGGAGAGAAAGAGAGASGTCTTTGGAACGGTCACGTGCACCAACACATAGGACTGGGAACTATTGTCTGACTTCCTGAAAAATAACCTACACACAATTGAATTCACTCCTGTAGAATCAGTAAAATGATGCTCTCACACACACACACACACACACTCGACCCCTTGTTTTGTGGGTTGCCCAGTGAGGAGAAGGTTCAGGGCATGAGCCTGGTAACACCTCAGAGATGGTGACATGGACACGAGAGTGGTGACATGGACAACAGCACAGCCTGAGGTTCGTATCACAACTAGCATCTCAGTGCTACTTCTCATTACCTCATCAGCCAGCGCTACCGACAGACAGCCGAGATCACATCAGGTACGCACAGTCAGCGAGTACGTGACGCGATCTAGCCGAATGTCTTGTATAAGGCACGAGGGATCGGAGTTGGTCTGAGATGATGCAGACTAAGAGCCTTGCGGTTTACGAGACGAGCTACCATCGCTATCCTTACATCTAATTAGACGCTTACAGCCTGATAATGGCTCTGAGAGTGGGGTAATTGGAACTCTCATATCACAGATCGCGCTCTATAAGAGACTATGGGTCTGATTCAAGGGAGCTCTATTGGCCAATATGGAGTTTATGTCTAGTTGCAACGATGACCCAATGGGGGATAAGTTGCTTCTAACTCGCTCTTATTATGTGTCTGTCTAATCCGAGTTACAAGCCTCGTGTAATTTAGTTGGCATTAGTGACTATGTAAACTAGTTGTAGGATTGCTATAGTGTTCATTATTGTTACCACGAACGGATAGTAACGTCACAACAATGACTAATTAGGTCTCTCAGACTAACACTAGAGAAGATAAGGCACCTGAAAACCGTTGATATATTAATTAAAAAATATAAAAGAGAAGAGGAGAGCGCTTTGGTAAAGTTGGTTGTCCGCGACAGATGCGAACAAATAGTATTTAAAAAACGCACAGCTATTAGAAACACACATCCCTCACATAGACTAAGGCTAGTGATTGATACACTGAGTGTACAAATGATTCTGAAACCAGCCTGCTCTCCAGTGACAACAGACTGACCAGGGTCAATGCATCAATATTATGGTCTTAATGTTTTGTAACGTCAGTGTATATCTGGATTTTGACAATACAGTCTATAACAAATATTTTGATACAGTGCTAAAATTAGAATTAAAAGTTCAACAAACATTTCACTAAGTTCACTGTTAGTTTTAAAACCATCAGAATGGAGAAAGCCCATTAAAACATCATAGAGATTCCATTCATTTGTTTGCCCATTCAACGGCCCAATGCAGCTCTTATAAACATATTGAGAACTGTATTAATTGAACATAAAACAAAAACCAATACGCAGCATACTATTAAAAAAAAAACGGAATATCGCCCAGCCCTTCATAGAACAGCACATGAACCACAACACTTCTGCCACTGCTGCAAGGCAGTACAGGCACTATATCGGACATGTGAAAGCATGAAATAGAGAGTGGTAAAAGAGAAATACATCTTTGTGACAGACACACTGCAGAAGAGACTGGTAAATGTAACTTTTTTTAGTCGCTATCCATCGGAACCTTGCTGCTCTGCTCAGTTTGCCACTTAGAGGGGAATCTTTGTGTGGCCTCAATATTATAAGCAATCTGGGTGCAGCACAACATCTTAGCATACAGAGAGCAGAGACACAGCATAATAGGAGTATGTTCAACTGAGATGCTACACACGCTCTTGGGCCGAAGTCGTGTAAAGTCGGGCGATTAGTCCTGGTACTACTAGATTCTATCCGATAGACTATTATCCCCCTCCCCTGTAATCAGAAACAACCACACTAGTCCTCTGGAACACGGGCCGGCAATATGAACACGCTCTTGTGTCCAACACTATCAATGCTAAGGATAGCGGGGGTCGACCAAGTCCTATAGATCTAGAAAATGCTTGAGTAGGCATCGACGCGATCATTAATGGACACTAAGGAGGCTAGCTGCTACTTTCCAACAAAAACACAGCGTCTGGGATCATAACGTTTGGCGATAGAGCCCGGTATGAGCTAGTTAGACTTGCTTATATGTAACGCTAGCTTGTGTTTGTATAGCATAAATAGACTTGAAGATTATAAAGCTTATGTCCGTAATACTTATGCTGAAATACACTTGTCTTTAGCAAACAGCTTGCTGATCAATTATGCAAACCATAGTCATTAGAGTGATATGAGGCGAAACAGCAGATGGTAGATTATGAGCACACCGCTTAGCTGAGTACAGCAACCTGCCATAGTTAGCAACAGCTTGAGTGCCTCGTGAGAAGACCCAACCAACAACAAAAATGGTAAAGAAATCCTACAAGCCTCGGGAGCGGTCAGAGCAGCGTCGGGGAGGACTAATATAAATGGCAGTACAGATCCACTATCAAGAAGAGCACGAGAACTGAGAGACACACCACTCAAGAAGACTGCGACCAAAAGCGACATCAGCCTGGATTGCACAGGCGATGATTTGGCGATAGAGGCTGAGCACATACTGCTTTTCTGAGACAAGGCTTGTGTATCACTCCACAACAGTAGAAGGCGGTGAACATCCACTGGGAGAAGAGGGGTAACCAAGGAAAGAAACAGTCCTATGGGACTCGATTAGATAGAAAAAAATGCACACACACAGGTCCGTAGGGCGTGATTATGCCACAAATAGCACAAGGTGTGTTAAATGCGTGGTGCCCGAGAAAGGTGACACTTATGACAAGGTGCCCTCAGAACGCTTTCACCACTCCATTCGCCTCCCAGAATAGACTAAAATGATTAACACAGGTACTTTCATAAGTCTTTGAGGCGGAAAGTTGATCGGATGAATCTGAGTCTCCGAAGGATGAGGAGCACAATATTGGCGATCTATAATCGTTCATTCGGTTAGCACGGCAGAAACGACGCAAACGCACGAACGGTTCTAACAATGATATAGAGTGAGATAAGGATGAGATCATTGCACGTGGGCATGAACACCCCACGCTTCCCTGCCATCAGGAGGAATCAGGTTTCTAAATGTGTGAGAAGATGAAAGAGGAAGAGGATGGTGCTGCAAGACATACGGAGTCTATGAAACCACGCAAGCCGTGGAGGTGCGGCTTCAGGCGACACATTCTATTCTCAATGAACGCGAGTATGAGGAGATGCGACTTTACTCACGATATGAGGGAGCAGGAGGACACATAGAGCCCGTGAGAAACCAGTGGTCAAGGGCTCCATTAACTAGCGAGGAGAAGTCATGGATACGCCTCAGTCAGGTCTAGATGGAGAGTTAGCTATCCCAGGAAAGGCTAACCCTGTTTTCCGCATGGGATAATACTGTTCAATGTCTTGTGCCAGAGGATTTGAGACTGGGGACTGGAGGTTCAATCTTCCCAGCAGGAGCAATGACCCCTAAGAAATTGGGCTAATGCACACTTGAAGTGGTTTAAAGGGGAAACATTTAATATGTCCTTTGAAAATGGCCTACCTTTTGGACCATGGAGTAACTTTTTGCCAAGGGCCCGCTTGCGTCAAAAAAAGAAGTGCCTATATAGAGACACTTGGGGATAGACAGACTCAAATACCGTCTTCATATAGTGCAACTCTGTAACAGGACAGGTATAATGAAAGTACTGGCTATGTTCATACATCATCATGAGAGCGGCTTCTGTTATGAAAACCAATCTGTAGAAACTCACACCACTAAGGTAATGTGATGAGTGACTAAATGAGCTCATTCTATTATTGTATGAGTCAACTTTTTATTAGATTTATCTATTCTTTTTTTCATAGTTACAGGTTCACCAAAAAATATAATAATCCCCTATATAAAAGATAGCCACCAGCGACAACCCAGCATCCAAACTTGAAGGAGCTGGAGAGCAATTTTTTCCTTAGCGAATAAGAATGAGGACAGCAAAATCCCAGTGGCTAGAATGTGCCAAGCTTATAGAGACATACCCCAAGAAACTTGCAACTGTAATGTCGGCAAAAGGTGGCTCTACAAAGTATTGACTTTGGGGGGGGTGATAGTTATGCACGCTCAAGTTTATCTGTTTTTGTATTTTATTTCTTGTTTGTTTCACAATAAAAATATTTTGCATTTTCAAAGTGGTAGGCATGTTGTGTAAATCAAATAATACAAACCCCCCAAAAATCTTTTTAATTCCAGGTTGTAAGAAACAAAAGGAAAAATGCCAAGGGGGTGAATACTTTCGCAAGCCATTGTACAGCAGTACTGCACCCACAGGAGTTTGTGGCACTTCATTGGGGAGGACGGTGTTCGTGGTATGGCTGGAGCGGACTTAAGGGTATCAAATACATTTGACGCACACATTCCATTAGCTCCTTTCCAGCCATTCTTATGAGCCGTCCTCCCCTCAGCAGCCTCCAACTGATGACCGCAGAGAGAAAGAAAGCGAGAGCTAGAGGGCGAGAGAGCGAGAAGAGAGAGCGGAAAGAAAGGAAGAGAGAGAGAGAGAAAAGGAAGAGAGAGAGAAGGAAAGAGAGAAAGAGGGCGCGAGAGAGAGCAGAGAGAGAGGAGAAAAGAGAGAGGAAGAGAGAGAGAGAGAGAGAGAGAGAAAGAGAGCTTTAGGGGGGTGTTAATAATTGCTAATATAAGCTTAGCCCAACTGTGTCCGCAAGCATGGATGTTATCAAAAAACTGATCCAACCTGAACAAATAAGGCTATTAGAGCAGTTAATCACCTGGGGGTAAAAATCAATTAAAGAAACGTAGGACAGACAGTATGCAGCGATAGAGGTCTGTGATTAAATATGCTATAGATCAGCTCTTATTAAATGATTAACCTGTGTTTGACCTCTCTGGACGGGGTTATCAAACTCTTATCCAGTGGAAATCCTGACTCAAGCAAGCTACAGCTTAGCACAGAGCAGGCCTGGGTACCAGAGGGCAGAGAGGCAAGACTAGGGAACGGAGGGGGGCGGAGGTGGGGCAAAAGGGCAGGCAAGGACACAAGGCGGTGTTGGGTGAAGGTTGGCACTGTACAGTACACATTTGTTTTTCACCTTCATTCTGGCTGCAACTGTTGGGAAAAAGAGGGTGGCAGGACGTGCAGCGGAGTGTATCACAGGGCTCTCCAACCCTGTTCCTGGAAGAGTACCTCCTGTAGGTTCACTCCCAACCAGTTGTAACTCATGGTTCGAGCTTATCAACCAGCTAATGATTTGAATCTGGTGCGCTAGATTTTGTTTGCCACAAAACCTGTAGGATATAGTTTTCAGTCAGTGTCCCAGCCTACCCCTGGGTTGTTTCATAAATAGAATGAGGAGAGTCATATTTTGTCAACTGGCTTGGCCTAGGCCAGGGTTGATCTAACCTCCTCCAGACTCCCTCTGCGCCATCCTGTGGCTCTGTAGGCAGGCCAATCCTCCTCTCTCTGTTCGTGTTTGAGCGGCAGTGTGTGTGTGATGTATGGCGGGAGTATGTGTTGTGGTGTGTCAGTGGGTTTGAGTGGCTTGATCGCGGCAGAGACTTACTTGGTGGAATCCCAGGTAATCCTGAATGGTGTGAGAGGAGTAGAATATGATCCCCTCTGCAGTGATGACCAGGACAAAACCATTGAGGGCCTGAGGAGGGAGAACAAGTCACAACAGACAGGAAGTTAGGGAATGTCCCCTCACTGCGTACTGCTATCAAAGACGTTAGAGAGTGCAATTATTTTGGGCTGGACAAAGAGGATATAGGGAAGATTGACGCAAATGAATAACAGCTTTCGAATGATCGTGTTTGGTGTTTGGTACGAGAAGACAGTGACAACCCATATTATAGTGATACATTTGTGCCATTTGGTGTGTTTTTGTATTTGACTGCCAACACCAAGCATGTACAAAACAGCAGGACAGACTACAGTGTGCAGACGGACAGATTCCTGAGGACAGGAGGTCGTTCAAACCTGGCCTATTCTGACAGACTCAACTGAGAGAGGGGGAAACGGAGGGTGGGAAACAAATGGGGGGAAACAGAGGGCAACAAAAAGAGAAACTGCAAAACGGGGGCATCACACCACTTCAGGCCGTGGAGGACAGGAGAGGGGGAGGAGAGGAGGAGTGGTGAGGAGAGGAGGAGAGGCAAGCGGCCCCACTCTGAGGACGTGTCACATGAACACAAAGACAGGCTGGAGATGGGGAGGAAGAGGGGGAGGAGGAGAGACAGGGAGAAAGGAAGAATGGGGGGGTCACAGAACCATACAGAGTGTCTCACACTTTGCTATTCCATCTCCCTCCACAATGCTCAGGGGCAAAGGAGTCGTTCTGTCGCTCGGTTCGCTCTAGGTGTGTATACGTGCGTGGGTACACGTTCCCAAAACCAACCGACGGCACTACAGGGCAGCTGTACTGACACTCACATCCTCTAATACCCCATATTCATTTCCAACATGTCAGCAACGAGAACCCCATTACACAATCTGCACTGGATGGAAACCATAGCCTCATAGCCTACCATACACGGCCATTATCTTCATCAAGTCCTTTTTTCATGGATGTCACCCAGAGAAACATAACCCAGATAATATCAGGTTGGATGATTCCATCCCTTTAGCAAGTGAATAGCTATTTGACTCAAGTTCTACCTGGCAGACCCAATATCATATTCCCCCAGTTAGCGCTGTGTAGCGTACTACTTAGCTTTTGTCTTGGTAAGCCATAATGCACTCAAGGGCCACAAACTGCTTGTCCTGGCCTGCCTTTATTTCTGTCTTTAAACCRGAAGGCTCCTAGTCCTGTCTGAAACCCTGACATCCATGGGATCCCGAGGAGCCTCGCAGCTGCCGGCTCATATACTTTCTACTTTATTATGCAGGCCTACGCTCTCTCAAAACATATCCAGAAAGCTGCCACCACCACTGCCACCCCGGGCCATCTATAAGTCCTTCCTTCTCTCCTCAGCAGCCCCGTCCTCCACTTCCTAGTTCTATCTCCGTGGCCCGACGCCCCCACACTGTACACAAACACACGTACAGAAAGCAGAGCGGAGTTCAGGCTCTCTGTATAAATATTTAGATTCATCTGTCTAGCTGACGAACACACAGCCATCTCCCTGGGGGGGGGGGTCGGGGACATGGGCAGTCACCAAACATCTTGATCAAAAATGTCTTTTTCATATTTCATGGGGCTGTGGACATCATGCACTTGTCCAGGGTGAAAGAACGCTGCCTGCTGTAGCTACAGCGGCAGACAGAACAAAACACAGAGTGGCACGGGGATGTGAGAGGATGGAGAGAGAGACAAGATCACAAGAGAGGAAGGAAGGATGAAGGGAGATAGAAAGACAGAGGATACAAAAAAAGAAAAGAGAGATGGAGTAAGAGAGAGATTGAGAGAGCCTGTTCTAGTCGCCAACATGGCAGAGCTAGTTGTTTGTTTCCCCAGCCTGTATGTTATGCCAAACACTGACACAGCTACATGGAACAAAACTGGCACACAAACAACACACACAGAACTGAGCAGACATGGCACCAGAACACTGGCAACACTGCAAAACTAGCAGCAAAACACTGGCACAGACTGGCAAGCCAAACACTGGACAGACTGGCAGGCCAAACACTGGAACAGACTAGCAAGCCAAACACTGGCACAGACTGCAAGCCAAACACTGGAACAGACTGGACAGCCAAACCACTGGACAGACTGGCAGCCAAAACACTGGACAGACAGCAAGCAGCCAAACACTGACAAGACTGCAAGCCAAACACTGGCACAGACTGGCAAGCCAAACACTGGAACAGAACTGGCAGGCCAAACACTGGAACAGACTGGCAGGCCAAACACTGGAACAGACTGGCAAGGCCAAACACTGGCACAGACTGGCAAGCAAACAACTGGCACAGACTGGCAAGCCAAACACTGGCACAGACTGGCAAGCCAAACACTGGAACAGACTGGCAGGCCAAACTGGCACAGACTGGCAAGGCCAAACACTGGCACGACTGGCAAGCCAAGAGCATGGCACCAGACTGGCAAGGCCAAACACTGAACAGACTGGCAGGCAAACACTGGAACAGAACTGGCAGGCCAAACACTGGAACAGACTGGCAAGGCCATCAACAGCATCGGGCCAGACTGGCAAGCACAGAACACTGGCACAGACTGGCACCAGGCCAACACTGGAACAGACTGGCAGGCCCAACTGGAACCAGACTGGCAGGCCAAACATCTGGAACAGACTGGCAGGCCAGACGCTGGCACAGACTGGCAGGCCAAGACGTTGGAACAGACTGGCAGGCCAAACACTGGCACAGCACTGCGGACAGGCCACAACAACATTGGAACAGACTGGCAGTCAGACGCTGGCACAGACTCCAGGCCAACGCCTGGCACAGACTGGCAAGACAGACGCTGCACAGGACTGGCAAGACCAGACGGCTTGCTGCTCCACAGGCTGGCAGGCCAGACCACTGGACAGACTGGCAGGACCAATAACAACTGTACCAGTACTGAGCAGGCCAGACGTGTTTGCACAGCTGGCAGGCCAAAACTCCGAATTGGGAACAAACTCGGCATGGGCC
>NC_036852.1:7317875-7323898 GCF_002910315.2 Salvelinus sp. IW2-2015
ACACATTGGCACAAGGACTGGCAGACCAGGACGGCTGGCACAAGCTTGGCAGACCAGACGCTGGCACAGACTGGCAGACCAGAGGGCGGGGGAAACACACAAGGGTTTATTCCTTTTTGTACAATCGTTTGTTTTCTTTTGGTATGTGCAAATTGATTCATGCATGCAGGCCAGTCGCTGGCACAGACTGCGGCAGACCAGACGCTGGCACAGACTGGCAACCAGACGCTGGCACAGACTGGCAGACCAGACGCTGGCACAGACTGGCAGACCAGACGCTGGCACAGACTGGCAGACCACAGGGAACACACAAGGGTTTAATTTATTTTTTGTACAATCAGTTGTTTTCTTTTGGTATGTACAGATATTGATTCATGCATTCATGTCTCCCATGCCTTTAGTAACTTCAAATGCTTATGGAATTACATTTTGATCCACTGAAAAGGTAACCTGAATGACGTGGACAAAAAAAGGTAAAGTACATTAGGCTATATGGAGAATATCAAATAACACCTTTCTGCTCTCATTCTACCGCCCTTTTCAATAATGGATGTCCTCACAGTCACTCTATAATTCATGGCCAAGTGTCTGAAATGGACATAGCAAGGCAGCCACCCTGGTCAGAAATAGCCTCTCCTCTCCTCCGATCCCCTTCTCCTCTGCTTCCCCCCATCCCTTCTCCTCCTTCTCTTTCCTCTCAACGCAATGTCATGAATAAAGGACCTCGCCTTCATTAGCATCTCTCTCACTTCTCTTCTCTCCCTCTCTCTCCATTTACTATTCTTTCCCTCTCAAATACAATATTTTCCCTCCCTCCCTCCTCCTCCCTCCCTCCCTCCCTCCCTCTCTGTAGCTCAGCCTGTCTTAAGAGATTCTGTGTTGACTGTTCTGGCACGGTGGGATTCTGCATGATGGCACAACAGTGGGGGCTGTAGATGAATCAGATCACATCTCCCCTGACTGAACATCCAGCACAGAGCAGGCAGAAATAGAGCACCTGTCCCTTTAAAGGACAATTCCACTCAAAAACGACATTTTGGTATTTTTTCATTAGTAACTGTTGATACAGTCCAAAGATCAGGGCAGAATAGAGCACTGTCCCTTTAAGTTGCAGGGCCAAATAGGCCCTGTAAGTGCAGGACAGAATAGAGCATTGTCTCTTTAAGAACTGGGGGATGAATGATGGCACCAAAGTAGGCTATGGCATTGGGCATGAATGTTTCCCATGTAACTTTTGTAGCTACTCTAAATGAGTCCAAACGAATCAGCTGGTCTCAGGCAGGCCTGGTACAACCTTTTTCTTAGGCTGAGATCCTGTTAAGGAAAGAGCCCAATCTGCCAAAAACCATCAAGGAGGGTGGTCAGCATGTTAGCGAAAGGTATCCTCTTCATCCTGTGGGTGGTCTCTCTCTCTCTCTCTGACAACTCTCAAAATGCAGCAAGAATGTCTGTTTGTCAAAACCAGCAGTACTTAACTTCGCCCCATAGAAATAGAATTACAACACTATCATTATATATAATCTATACTGTCCCCATGTGGTGCGCTCCCGCTACAGACCAGACTTTCCATGTCTGCCGTGTTGTGGCCTGCTGTGGTGTGAGAGCCCTGCAGTCCCTCGCCTCACCTGCCTCTCTGTCAAGGCTCTTACTGTGCCTGCCTGGGAAAGATTTCTATCGAAAGCACTGCTAACTTAAACTGAGCTACACTTCAGCTCCGACAGCTCTCCCTCGCTCTCTCTCTCTCTCTCTCTCTCCTCCTCTCTTCTCTCTCTCTCTCTCCTCTCTCTCTCTCTTCTCTCTCTCCATCTCTCTCTCTCTCTCTCTCTCTCTCTCGTCTCTCTCTCATCCTTCTCTCCGGCTCTCCTCTCTCTCTCTCTCTCTCCAACGCCTCTCTCCGCCTATCTCCGAGCCTCCTCTCTCCCTCCCCCGGACCACTCTCCTGGCTCCTCCTCTCTCCTCTCCACCTTCCCCCCCCCACAGGACCCGCCCTCTCTCTCCCCCTCAGCCCGCCCCTCCCTAGGCCTCTCTCTCCAGGCTCTCTCTCTCCCTCCAGGATTCCCTCTCTCAGCTCTTCCTCTCCAGCTCTCTCCTTCTCTCTCTCTCTCTCTCTCAGACTCCTTTTCTCCTCTGCTTTTTTCCTCTCTCTCACTCTAACTCTTCTCTCTCCAGGCTCTCTCTCTAGCTCTCTCTCTCTCTCTCACTCCCCAGGCTTCTCCTCATCTTCCAGGCTCTCTCTCTCTCTCTCCTCCGGCTCTCTCTCTCTCTCTCTCTCTCTCCAAGTCTTGGCATGCTTAAGGACAGAACAAAGCCCAGAAGTTTGGGGAAATCGCTAAAGACATGTAGCACGATGCCCTGTGGCAGGCAGGCAGCAGCGTGCTCTATAACCATGCCTGATCTGAAAGCGAGACCCTAGATGAGATGAGCTTCACAGAGTGAGTAGTCTTCTTATGTCTTCTGGTTCATTTGGAGTAGAGAGAGTAGGACCAGATGTTGCCTGGGCTGCAGGTGGTGGTGTGTGTTATAGATGATTTGAACATATTGATAGAGTGACAGTGTACAGATGTATTGGCTGTAGTGCAGGAGCCAAGCTGGGGTGTCACACTGCTTTTCGTGTGTGTGTGCCCTGCACCTGGGCTGACCACCAACCTGCAATAGGAGTTCACCCTCGGGCATCCAACCATGTCCACCAATCCGGTTGTCTTGCTGTTGTCATGGTTACCACCGTTGGTCTTCAACCAAACCTTGCAAGCTGGGTCTTCAGGGCAAACTACGAGTAAGAGAAACAGGGAGAGGGAGATGGAGAGAGAAGGAGAGAGGGGAAAGAAAGGGAGAGAGAGAGAGAGGGCTTAATTTTGGAAAAGTTTACAGAGAAACCCGCTGTGAATGTCAAGAGTCTTTATAACACACAGGGCATGACAGGCCCCTAGCTCATTGACAATCATTAAACACCATTTTCTGAAAAGGCTATTCATATGACTCGCAAACAACAAACGCCATCCACCACCCCACAAATACGAAAACACCGATCATATGGCATTATAATCAAAACTTAAACAGTTAAAGGGGCTTAAAGGCTGATGTCGTTCTTGTCAGCGTTCCAGGTTTTCCCAGCAGCATTGCGGTGCTTTCGTTAGCTTAGTCATAGTGCATTGCTGCTGTCTATTCTGTCTCTCTGTAAGCTGTGCTAATGGCTCCATGTCTGCTCTGACTGAGGCCCATGTTAGTTTCAGAGTACTACAATGATGTGTTTTGCAACTGTCAATTATGAGTGCGAGGATGATCCATAGGCAGACCATGCCTGACCAGAAGGAGGAGGAGACCATGAGGGAGAGAGGAGGAGAGACCATGGAGGGGATAGAGGGAGGAGAAGACCATGGAGGATAGAGGAGAGAAGACCATGGAGGGGATAGAGGAAGGAGAAGACCATGGAGGATAGAGGGAGGGAGAAGACCAATGGAGGGATAAGGGAGGAGAAGACCATGTAGGGTAAGAGGAGGAGAAGGGGACCATTGGAGGGCGATAGAGGGAGAGAAGACCATGGAGGGATAGAGGGAGGATAATGGAGGGATGGGGGAGGAGAGACATGGAAAAGATAGAGGGGAGAAAGACCAGGAAGGGGATAGAGGGAGAGACATGCGAGTGGATGAGGAGGGGATAGAGGAGGAGAATGGAGGGATAGAGGGAGGAGAATGGAGGCGATAGGGGAGGAGAAGACACATGAGAGGGGATAGGGGAGGAGAATGGAGGGATAGGGGAGGAGAATGGAGGGGTAGGGAGAGAGTGAGAATGAGAGGATAGGAGCGAGAAAGACCATGAGGATAGGGAGAGAAGGTGAGGGGATAGGGGAGGAGAAAGGCCATGGAGGATAGGGGAGGAGAATGAGGGATAGGGAGGAGAGGGGTTGAGAATGGAAGGAATAGGGGAGGAGAAGACCATGGAGGTTAGGGGAGGAGATGGAGGATAGGGAGGAGAGAGGGGATAGGGAGGAGAATGAGGGGATAGGGAGAGGAGAATGGAGGGATAGGGGAGGAGAGAGGGATAGGGGAGAAATGGAGGATAGGGGAGGAGAATGGAGGATAGTGGGGAGGGAGGGGAGGAGAATGTGAGAGCATAGAGGGAGGAGAAAAGACCATGGAGGGATAGGGGGAGGAGAATGGAGGATAGGGAGGAGGAATGGAGGATAGGGGGAGGAGAATGGAGGGGATAGGGAGAGGAGAATGGAGGGGATAGGGGAGGAGAATGAGGGATAGGGAGAGGAGAATGGAGGGATAGGGGAAGAATGGAGGGGAAGGGAGAGGGAAATGGAGGGGATAGTAAGGAAGAATGATGCGGTAGGGGGGAGCATGGAGGATAGGGGGAGGAGATGGAGGATAGAGGAGGAGATGAGGGCATAGAGGAGGAGAATGGAGGGCAGAGAGAGGAGAATGGAGGGATTAGAGGGAGGAGAATGGGGATAGAGGAGGAGAATGGAGGGATAGAGGGAGGAGAATGGAGGGATAGAGGAGGAGAATGGAGGGGATAGAGGGAGGAGAATGGAGGGGATAGAGGGAGAAAGAGGAGATGTGGGAATGAAAAGAGCTAAAGCCTTTGACAATGACACTGAGATAAAGCATTCTGAATTATTAGTATACTGAATATGCTTTAGAGGGAGTGCGAGAGGGAGAGAGAAAACAGAGTAAGAGAAAACAAAGAGAGGGAGTGAAAGAGAGAAAAGTGATGGACAGGCAGGACAGGTTTTTTTTCCACTTGTGTGAGACGTGGAAAAGGCATTAGTGTACGGGTGAGAGAAAGGTCACCAACAGGTGTGACATGTCTATAGCACCTCTAAAGCTGGAGCATCACTCTGGAGCCTCACTCTGTCCKGTGTGTGTGCGTGCGTGTGTGCGCCTCACTCTGMAGCCTCAGTCTGCCCTTACCATAGAACTAACTAGGAGTGCTCTACCCACAGTACCACCTCCACATCCCACATGGTCCGGTCGGGATCCCTGGCTCAAACCAGTGGGGACGTAGCCTGGCCRTACAATATGGATATACCGTTAAACACCACACACACACATATAGCTCTAAGAAACAGATATTAGACATCTAAATGAACATGTTATATTGGATGTAGGCTACTGCTCAACTGTAGAAAATGAAGTTTGAGTTGTAACACCCAAACACAGAGAGACTCGAGAGTCTTTCAGCATGACCCCTGACCCCTGACCTCTGTACAACTCCCTGACCCCTGAGCAGCGTGTGGACATGATGCTCTAAATGACCAACACACAGGTCTATAGTGATCTGGAGGAGGACTTGATTGAGGGGGCTGGGGTGTGAGGCTAGAGGGGACAATAGAGGGGTCACAAGGTCAACCCACCCACCATCTATCGGCAGCAGGTCAACGTGCTGGGGTTCAGACCCAGATTCAGACCCAGACTCATACCCAGATTCAGACCCAGACTCATAATCAGACCCAGACACCGGTTCATACTGACACACTAAATCCTTCTACTTGGTAATGATATAAACTCATCTACTGGGAAGTATCAGCAAAGGATAAAAAAATCAYCATTCCTTTTCTGTTTGGTGAAGATAATACGTTAAAACTTGACAGAAACAAGTTTCAGCCCTGTTTCATCCATTACGATTCAATAAAAGGCATTCTAACACAGTTTAATTKATACARGGCCAAACAATGTTCCCCTGRTCCTCAATGAGAAAGCTCTGTTTCGACGGAGACAAATGGAGAAGTTTAAACGTTAAAAGCCAACGGGAAGCATTGGAAAGAGATTGAAGGCTTTCTGCCTCGTCTACATCGGTCTGTTCCTTCAAAGGCATTGTGGAAGTACTGTGGCCTCTTTCCCATGGCTTTAGTTGGATCCCACCAGTGACATGGCTAAAAGGCCAGGCGGCCAGCACGCAACCAATGGTACTTCTCAGGACCCCAACACATTCTCTGTC
Source organism: Salvelinus sp. IW2-2015 (assembly GCF_002910315.2). NCBI lineage: Eukaryota > Metazoa > Chordata > Actinopteri > Salmoniformes > Salmonidae > Salvelinus > Salvelinus sp. IW2-2015. The sequence goes on from NC_036852.1 coordinate 7,323,819, forward strand.
TGGAGGGCAAAACAGAGATACTAATCGTTTCACAATGCGTGCAGAGATCCCCTGAAACTCATTGTCCAAACGAGTAGAAA
>NC_036852.1:7323923-7327102 GCF_002910315.2 Salvelinus sp. IW2-2015
GTAGAAAGATTGTTGAAATGATAGAACTCTCATAAGCATTCCACGTACAGTGTAAAATGGTTTTGGAAACGCAGGTTCACTGTACTAGAACTACAGAAAACTATACTTAACCTTTACTCGGTGATTCCTTATGTAAAGACGAGCTGAAAATGAGTTTGAACTGTCATATCTGTAACCTCTCTGATGACAACAGCACTTACAACGTTAAAAAATATCAAAAAAATAACGCAAATTGCACAAGCGCATCTGTGAAGTGGACAACAGATAAACGCTTCAAAGACAACCGCTGATATTGATGTGAGTTGGGTGTTGACGCTTCAAAATACCACAATGGGCCCTCATAGCTTTCCCTGCTTTAAAAGGGATTGGGAAATGCTGCTCTATTAGGGACAGAAACAAGCTAAGGAAAATACTACAGCTACCACTACAGTACAGTATATTACAATACCACTACAGTACATTACAGTAGAGTACATTTACACTGCAGACAGTAGAGTATACACGCAGACTTACCGTACAACTACATTACTACAGTCAGATTAACAAGTTAGAAGTAACCAAATTTTAAACAACTGAGCCATACCCATGCAGAAGCAATTACAACTACAGTACAGATACAGAATAGAGAATACATTACACTAACACACAGAGTACCAAATACAGTAGAGTAACCATAACACGTGACCAGACGAAAGATATACTATAAATCAATACGCTACATACAAATAAACAGAAATTAGAGTTACATTACATGCACAATAACAGTAGAAATACATTACACAGCAGTACAGTACAGTACAGTACTTACACGTACCATGTAACAAAACAAGAAATAGAGTACAATCTATACAGTACACTACAGTCAATACACACACTACACAGAAAATCTAGTGCCTGTCACAATATCTGTCAAATCTTGGGTTAAAAACATCTAGCCCACTCAAAATCTCCCACCACCAACGTTCCTAACTCAAAAATGAACTCAACCAGGATGCCACATGTATCTCAATTTCCACAATGAAGCAGGCCGAAGAGCTAGCGTGTCAGTCTGCTCCTCCTCTCTCTCTTCCTCCTCTCTCTCTTCCCTCTCTCTACTATCCTTACTACAAACTAACACGGAGCCGACCATATTCCTACTCGTCCCAATCAGCGGCGACGCTGACAACCGAACACAAACAACCAATAATACCTAAGCTTACCTGCAAAAATCTAGAGTCTTCAACGTTCTTCTGTTACCCGCTGTTGTTTTTACTTGTCGCATCTGACGGTACAATGCCGCATCTAGTCCATCAACAAATCGTAACACGAAACTTAGAGCATGTGCAGAAAAGAGAACCGCATCTAACCATCAAATCGAGAGGTGATAACCCGCAGAACAACGAAAACCGGTCACTCCCTTAATACCAAAACAATTGAAATATAATACTGTTTGCAAAAATAAACAAGGAACTCAACAGCAAAAGTGGAAAAATAAAATTACTAAAAGAACGAAAGAGAGAAACCAGAACAGAGATCTCAGCATTGGATTGCCCATAATTACGAAAACCAGGAGCACGAGAGTCCTAAATAGACCAGCAATGAAAGAGCGCTTATGGAACTCTCTCTCAATCCCAAATCTCTCCAACAAACCAATCAAAGTTAATCATTCAACACAGACATCACAAGCTGAAGATTCTGACCCAAATGCTACATACCACTAACACCACGACTATGACCAAAACATCCTCCAACGTACTTGACGCCACAGAAGTACAATCAAGCCCAGATATGAGAAAAATACCAACAGAAGACGTTAGCTATAACCACTGTACCATTTAAGAACGCAAACGAAAAGAAAACAAAACGCATAAGGTCCTGCTTGGCAGTACAGTACAGTAGAGTACATTACACTACAGTACATTACAGTAGAGTACAGCACACTACACAGGGTCTAGTGCCTGTCTATCTGTCAGCTTGGGGTTAAAAACATGCTACCCTCTCTCTCCCACACCCAACGTTGCTCTCATGAATACGGATCTGTATCTCATTTCCACAATGAAGCAGTAGCGTGTCAGTCTGTCCTCCTCTCTCTCTTCCTCCTCTCTCTCTTCCTCTCTCTCTCTTCCTCTCCTGCCAACTAGGAAGAGTATTCCTAGTTAGCGGGGCTGTTTACCTAGCTACCTGAAATCTAGAGTCGTCGTCTCTGTTGCCACTGTTGTTTTTCTTGTCGCTGCTGCGTCATGGGTCGTTGTCTACATCGTAAGCCGTTGAGCATGTGGAAGAGAGGCTCTAACATCAATTGGGTGAAACCGGGCGGCCGGATCCTCCTTATAAAACATGAATTAATACGTTGGTGCAAATAATGTAGCGGTGGTATTCTGAAGAAGAAGAAGAAGGATCGGCTGCTTGTTGCTATTCTGGACAGAGCAGAACGGGTTTAAGTTAGAACCCTGGCTTATGGAACTCATCTCWATCCCATCTCTCCAACACAATCAACTCTTTCATTCAACACAGAGATCAACTGGATTCTGGAATGCTCATAATTAACCCAGCGCTTGCCGAACATTCCACGTACTTCGCCCCAGAAYTCAACAGCCCAGATATGAGAAAATCCACAAGAACGTTAGCTATAGCCACTGTAGCTTGACGGCAAGCGCCATTACATCACACCGGTCTAAATGAATGAACAGGGGAGCGATGAGCGCTTTCACTGAGAGAGAGAGTGCAGTGTCGTGGAACCAAGGGAGAGACATGTTAGCCATCAAACATTAACGCCAGGGCCTATTTGTGCGCCGCGTCACGTGTTGATGACACCACAGCAGCAGCAGAAGCCTGTGACACACACATCGCCCGGGGCYCCTAGGAAACAGAAAGTCCTTTTGACTCCGTAGAARWAGGGGAGTGCCTGCCRGCCTGCCGCCCGCTTACTAAACACACACACTTCCTGTTGGCATAATGGAGAGAGTGGTGGCAGCCAACAAGCAATATAAACATCAGAATAGGAGCTCCTCAGTTCCAGTGTACAGATGACCGACTCCGTCGGGGCGGGCCACCACCTGCATTCTCTAACCTCCCTACTTCTGGCTGTGACTCTGTGGCTGAGTGCACTGGGGATAGATTGCTACTGTACTGAATACTGTAACAGTAAACGGCATTGTACTGTTGTAAATATATGGCTGCGTGGTTGAGTGCATACCCAT
>NC_036852.1:7328402-7341140 GCF_002910315.2 Salvelinus sp. IW2-2015
GAGAAGAGATATGTTGTGATTGGTCTAGGTTTTCCGTGAAGCACGTGACGCAAGTCAGCTGAGACTTCAATCATTTAGGTTTATCTTGCATTGTCTAGGACGGCTAACACATTCTCGTGTCTGGAGGGCAAAGAGATACTAGATGAACGAGCGTTTACACACGATGGACAGATGAAGACAACGCATGTATTCATCCCCTGACACACTACCACGGTTGTACCAAACCCCGTGTACGGAGTAAGATAGATTAAAGATAGATCGTAGAGGATCTTGAGTGAGTCAGAGGCATACCTCTCTACGCAATCATTGCTTAGACAGAACGCGTACAGTATATAAAGGGGTTTTGGTGATTTATATGCGCTCCTCAGAGTGATTCAGACGAATATCGTTAGCGTTAGAGCAGTTACAGAATACTAACTTATATGTCTTCAATCCTTTAGCTGCGTAAGATTGCATGGGTATAAATTGCAGTAGTACGACGATGATGATAACAATGAAGTGTCATGACGAATCTTTGTATTTATATTGTGATGACTTTGCAGGTCACATGATGACCAGAGGACCACATGCAATTCTTGGTATTTAGCTCATGAACGAGCTATTCATTCAAGAAGACGAATAATTACTATAGTCAGGCATTATAACACTATAATGGAGAATTACCAGCACAAATTTGTGGACACTGGTATAAAAAGCGCACAAATATTTTAGTGGAAGCTGGAATCGTATTCACAGCAGAATCAGAAATGTGTCCCTTCAACTAGCGACGACAATCAGATTCAGGGTACAACTAATGACAGCAGGCAGGACTCTGCGATAAACACTTTCTGGGTGTTATTGGGAGTGTGAGAGATTGTAGGTCTGTTGTTCGTAATCAGGTAAATGGCTTAGAGTGGAATTTTAATAGACACCATCTGAAATTGGTCAGCCTCATGTGTACACGCTTTCGCCTGTTCTAGAGGACTTGGTGGTGAGAATGCACATGGCGTCAGGGGGGCCTGCGAGCATGTGGTGCCAGGGTACAGAACTAGGCGTGAAGGATAGTAATTTGAGCCTACAGTTACTACTACGACGTTGTACTCCTTGATTTAAATTAATCCACGTGCTGGCTCAGACGACGTCACATTAACAGTACGGGTTGGACGGTCGGGAATTACACCTGTTCGCAGACTCGCAGTTAGTAGCAGTATACATTTCACACATCCACTGGGCTGCTTGGAGTCTCACGCTAAAGGGATATGAAATGTAACATTCACAACGCCTAGGCAGTATGTCAGTTACAGTAGAGGACTATACACTGACAGTACATTATGCGAGTAGAGTAATGCACATACAGCAGGTGCTAGTGGCCTGATCATCTGGTCAGCTGGGTTAAATAACATGCTACCCTCTTCTTCCCACAGGGGCCCAACTTGCTCTCATGAATATCGGATCTGGTTTCTCATTTCCACAATGAGAGCAGTAGCGTGGTCAGCTCTGTCCCTCTCTCGCTTCCTCTCCCTCTGCCTCTCTTCTTCCTCTCCGCTCAACTATGGAAGAGGTATTTCACTAGTTAGCGGGGGCTGGTTTTCTACGGCTATGCTACCTGAAATTTCTAGAGTCGGCTGTCGTCTGTGTGGCCACTGTTGTTTTGTTCGTTGTTCGCTGCTGTGCTATGGGGTCGTTGTCTAACATCGTGAGCACGTTGAGCATTGCTGTGAAGAGAGGCTTAAGCATCATTGTGGTTGAAACCGGCGCCGGATCCTCCTTATAAAACATGAATTAATACGTTGGTGCAATAATGATGCGGTGGTGATTCTGAAGAAGAAGAATGAAGGAATCGCTGTATTGTTGCTATTCTGGACAGAGCAGAAGGGTTGAAAGTTAGAACCTGGCTTATGGAACTCATCTCTACCCCATCTCTCCAACACAATCAACTCTTTTCATTCAACACACGAGATGCAACTGGAATTCTGGAATGGCTCATAATTAACGCCAGCGCGTTGCAGGGAAAATGCTTGGCACACGCTACTGTACCGACTTCCCTACGCCACACTCAACAAGACTTCATACAGATGACATGGAGAAGGACCATGCACGCACAAGGAGACAGTGTAGTCGTGGATGACCTGCCACTGTGTTTGTCAGGTGGACGTTCTTAGACTGGCACAGTTCGCCAATCTTAGTTCGTTACATCACACCGATTCCGAAATGAACTTCTGCACATCATTGGCGCGCAAAGCGATGAAGACGCTTTCTAACTTGCGAGAAGCAATTAGAGTGCACAGTTAGTCGTGGGCACACCCCACACGCGGACGCACTTCGATCACAATGCTCTTAGCGCATCAAGACACTTCATAACGCCCAGGGGTCCTATTTGCTTCAGCACGCGCCAGCTTACTTGGGCCGAAGCTCACGATGATTTGTCTACCTTACCGAACCACAGCATAGCCACGCTCAGACTTAGTCATCTGGTGACACACTACATCTTCGCCACCAACCCGGCTACTGGCCAGCACCCGCTGCCCTTTAACCGCACTCTATCGGAAACAGAAAGTCTTTTTTGACTCCGTCATGCACACTTAGTATGGGTGAGTCGTTCTTGCCACTGCTCAGAGACCGTCGCCCCTCCCGCTCCATCCTAAACAGACCACAAACGACATCTACCACCTAAACTCCTGTTGCCCTTACTACTTTACCTACACTGCGAGGAGATGTAGGTGGCTTGGCAGCCAAGCAAGCAATATAACATGCAGAATAGGAGCTCCTGGCAGTTCCTCAGTCGTCACCTCAGATGTACCGACTGCCACACGCTCGGGCGAGCTGGGCCCAACCTGCATCCTCGTCTCAGTACACCTCTACGCCCTACTCTTCTCTGCTGACTGTCTTGAACTCTCCGTGTGCGCTACGCAAGCTACAAGCTCAACCTTGCGCGAAAACGCCTCCCGTACCTTTTTACGGTTATCCTAAGTTGGCTACTCTAAGTACTGAAATACTGTAACAGGTACCTAATTTCCCTTACGGGCAGATGCTAACTTGCTCGTTCGCTCCACAACGAACTCAGGACCTTAATGGCTGCGGTAGAGACTGTGAGTGGCCATACTCCCATGTACTGTTGTCGCACATATAACCCTAAAGATGGTACACGTCTCGCTAGTCAACGGTATTGCTATAAACAGCTCACTCTCCGCGTGTTCATCATACCGGCGGGCTACTATTTGCTCACAAGATGGCTTCCACTCTGTACTAATGTAAACCATAACGCTATAGAGCGTCGCTCACCCTATTTATTAACAGCCATGGCCTTCCACTGTATTCCTCAATAACGTACAACACAGGCTCTATTTCTGCGGCGCCTGATAGTAACACCTCATGCCTTATGAGATGCTCTTATGAAGTACTGACTTGCTACCCATCAGGCTTTACTTCTTAGCCCTCTCCAACGCGCACTGTACTCTATTGTGTCCTAAAGACTGGGCCTGAACTTTTAGTACCTCTCAATGGTTCTAGTTCAACTTAACCCTCTACTACCGCGAGACATCGCTGCACCCTCCTACCTTAGTTTTCATAGAGGTCGGTTTCACCCTTAGTTGCTAGCTCACACCTCTTCTACACATCAGACTCTAACACCAGCTTCTACCTGCCGCGCAGATAAACCCACTTGAGAGGAAACAGGAACAGATAGCTCTGGTAGTCTCTTCATAAGTGACCTGGGAGACATTATGTAGCAAACTATCCAAAATAAACGTGTGTTTTGAAGTTATCATGTCTCTTCTTGTGTTCGTGTGGTAAGTAGCACGCTGACAAGGTTCAACGTGATGCTTGCATGACAAACTGATATCTTAAATTATTACGCATGGTTACTGGAGGGCTACTCACTAAATGTAGAATGCACTGAGCTACTATTAAACGGCTTGTAGGCTCTGTTTTTCTTCACTCAGGGAGATTATTGTTGTTCACCATATTTCCGTTTTATCTGATGGATATGCATAGGACATCTAGTACTAGGTTTTGCCAAGACTTGCGGTCCCAACTATAGCCAGATTATTTTTTTCAGAAACTAGAGATAAGGGATACTTTGTACTTGTAATCTCACTCGATTGGATTGCTTTATCTTGTTGAAGATCGCCTCCGTTACCTCGTCCTCTACAACATCTTTAAGAATATAGTGTCATACTACGTGTAACTAATATCGTAGAATTAGCCTATACGCATCCTCTTCCCGTGGGCCGCTCTTGCTTACGCCTCTGGAATGTCACCGCGGTAGGGCGATTTTATAAGGACTGCGCGTGTAAGCTAATGGGAACGTGGCATATCGTGTATTCAAAGGACTACTCTGGAAGGTTGTAGGGCAGGCGGACCATTTCTCGGTGGAGGGTTTCTCTCGGTTCACATCTTAAGAGCATAGAGACCTCAATGGTTAGTCACTAATTGTAAATTTCTTCATGCTCATTCTTGTGCGGTGAGCAGGACGGGGCGCCTTCTGGGTATGGGCCTTCTATACATTCACTCTAACAAGCATTGACTGCAGCATATATCTGGGATGGGGAACAGCTGGGTAGGAGGAGAGCGGGAATGGAAAAACAGCGCAGATCTAAAGGCGTTGCGCACTGTATTTGATTATTTCATTATAATAGTTTAATTTCACTGTGATCCAGTTACCTAAAATTGGGTGCTAAACAAGCTTTCACCTCAGGCTGGTACGCGCGTGTATATGAAACACATATTTTTCTTTATATAAAGGTAATGTTCGGGTTAGCAGATAACTCAAATGTCAAATATAAATATGATCGAGTATACTGTAGCGGCGGTAATATCATATTTTAAAGATGCTTACAGTACTAGTGCCTTCGAAGACAGGGTATATCACGCACAGCTCATTCGGAGTCGCTTGTTTATCCACATTTTATTCTAGCGGTATTCTGCTATTAAAGATGCTTACAGCTCACCTCTTAAATTTGCCTATAACAAGCATTGGATCACTGCGACATAGTTTAAAAATCTTTATCTCTTTAAAGCACATGCTTAATATGCTTACATAATAGATAACAAAGCTACAACTTACCCCAATATATGGACAAAGGGCAAACTGTTTTTTTTTAGAAGTGTGTCTCGTCACTAATTTATGTTTATGAATATATAAAAGATGGTCACTGAGTAGGCATATGTGAAAGCAACGGCTATCTGAAATAGGCTCAGGTGCGCGCTGCTCAGTTTCCCTTAGGTTATTGTAATGATGGCCCTAGGAAAGTAGCTTTCTACAAATTTGGATATATAGAGGGCAGCTACTGCGCTGTACTATTTTAAAGATGCTTACGTACTAATGTAAACAGCTACTGCGCTGTACTATTGTTAAAGATGGGCTTACAGTACTAATGTAACAGCTACTGCGCTGTACTATTTTAAAGCTCTCTGAACTACTCTACTAAATACTGTCACAGATAGCTACAAGTTCAACCATGAACACAAATGATCAATTTACAGTTAGCGCTCACTCTCCTTCACTGAAACCTCTTCCCTCCTCTACCCCCCCGCCCCCCCCCCTCCCACAAATCGCACATCACCAATTGAGTGTGTGTGTGTGTGTGTGACATGAACAGTGACCCGTTAATGCGACAGCTTTAGTTGGGGACTACATTGATCCCCCCCCCAACCCAGACCCGGCCGATGCCCCCCGATTCATGAATCATTAATGAAAATTACCAAGAAACACACACACCCGCACAAACAGGGGAAGGAGTGAACTGCCCGCCACCACACCATGGGCCAAGAGACACCGATGGGACGTGTGAAATATGTATGTAGCTAATGGCCCAAACGAACAAGGTCAATCCCAGTTGAGGTCACAAAATCCTCCTGCTAAACCCCATCTCTAACCGTAGGGGAGWGAACATTCAACCTAATCTTAGGTTGTTAGCAGTGACGTAGAGGTGAAAAAAAATAGGTGGGAAACCGCTCATTACCGTTCACGGTAAAGTAAAGTAAAGCTCCCTATATTTTCAAGAATTTTTTTTATGCAAAAAGTGGGTCAACACTCGAAAAAATATATTTTTTAACCTGTTTTACCCACCACTACACCACTGGCTGTTAGTGGTTATCTAGTTGTAAACTCTGGATAAATCTAAAAGCACTACTCCAGGACTGAATGGAAATGGTACAATATGGAGATAGTTCACTCATTAGAGGACTGTTCCATTTAGAGGTAAAAAAAAACAATTAAAAAAAAACAATTGGCAAATCAGCGATTAATTCCGATTAATCGGGGCCGATTTCACGTTTTCATAACAATTGGAATTCGGTATTTTCGGGCGCCGATTTTTTTTGACACCTTTATTTAATCTTTATTTAACTAGGCAAGTCAGTTAAGAACACGTTCTTATTTTCAATGACGGCCTAGGAACGAGGCAGAACGACAGATTTTTAGCCTTGTCAGCTCGGGGGATCCATTCTTGCATTGATTACATTGCACTCCACGAGGAGCCTGCCTGTTAGCGAATGCAGTAAGCTAAGGTAAGTTGCTAGCTAGCATTAAACTTATCTTATAAAAAACAATCAATCAATGACTGTCATTGCTCCAATGTGTACTTAACCATAAACATCAATGCCTTTCTTAAAATCAATACACAAGTATATATTTTTAAACCTGCATATTTAGCTAAAAGAAATCCAGGTTAGCAGGCAATATTAACCAGGTGAAATTGTGTCATTTCTCTTGCGTTCATTGCACGCAGAGTCAGGGTATATGCAACAATCCCTGCTGCAGTGTGTGCAAACCTGGTCAAGAACTACAGGAAACGTATGATCTCTGTAATTGCAAACAAAGGTTTCTGTACCAAATATTAAGTTCTGCCTTTCTGATGTATCAAATACTTATGTCATGCAATAAAATGCAAATTAATTACTTAAAAATCATACAACGGGATTTTCTGGATTTTTGTTTTAGATTCCGTCTCTCACAGTTGACGTGTACCTATGATAAAAATTACAGACCTCTACATGCTTTGTAAGTAGGAAAACCTGCAAAATCGGCAGTGTATCAAATACTTGTTCTCCCCACTGTATATATATTTAAAAACTTCTTTTTTTTAAATAAATCGGCCGATTAATCGGTATCGGCTTTTTTTGTCCTCCAATAATCGGTATCGGCATTGAAAAATCATAATCGGTCGACCTCTAGTTCCATTCATGTTATGCTATTTCCCTTCTCCTGTCAGTGAGATGCTGGAACCAGACATATTAGTATATGAGCATTTTAGCCTCATGATATCGCTCAGTCATGCTGTGCAGCACAATAACATGCTAAACGCTTTGAATCACGTTATATGGCCCTATATTTAGCTTGGTAATGAGTTACATTATTAAAATGTGATTAAGGCCATTCTATGCTAATGACATGATGTGAACTTTTGTATAATTTAAATTATACAGCTAGTATGCCATGCAACATAGCACATGGATTTCATGTGTGGCTGAGCAGGTGCAGTAGAGGAGAGAGAGAGAGAGCGATGCTGCCTGGGACATAACACTATACAATGTTACTACAGCGATAATACAACGTTACTACAACGTTACAGGCTGGTCCCAGATCTGTTAGTGCTGTATCACCAACTGCTATGGTCACTGTCATGCCAAACATGACCATAGGATTTGGTTATACAGCACAAACAGATCTGGGGCCAGGCTATTTAAACGCTGTACTACGACACCGCACTAGAAAGTTGGTCTACAGGGCTTCCACTTTAGCCTTGGTACCAGTCTTTGTGCTATCATTCCACTCCTTGCCACTTGTTGTCATGCCAAACAAGCAGTGGAATGATAGCACAAACAGACTGGTACCCAGGCTACTTCCACTCTCCATTCTAGCGGGAGATCAGCGCCTCTCTGGGTGGGGAGGATCGACTTAACCCGCTACACACACCAGGGAGGCTCAGGATCAGCAAGTAGAAATAGGATGTAGAAATAGGATGTCTTGCTCCCAGACAGACTAAATAACTTTTTTGCTCGCTTTGAGGACAATACAGTGCCACTGACACGGCCCGCTACCAAAACCTGTGGTCTCTCAATCACTGCAGCCGAGGTGAGTAAAACATTTAAACGTGTTAACCCTCGCAAGGCTCCAGGCCCAGACGGCATTCCCAGCCGCGTCCTCAGAGCATGCGCAGACCAGCTGGCTGGTGTGTTTACGGACATATTCAATCAATCCTTATCCCAGTCTGCTGTTCCCACATGCTTCAAGAGGGCCACCATTGTTCCTGTTCCCAAGAAAGCTAAGGTAACTGAGCTAAACGACTTCCGTCATCATGAAGTGCTTTGAAGAGACTACTCAAGGACACCATATCAAACTGTTCCAGCCCTACCTGACACCGTCGTAGATGACTAGACAGTGCAGATGAGCGGTGAGCGCACGACAACGTGGTAGGTCAGCAATAGTGCGAACCCGCCCTGGTCTAATGCTCAGCTATTCTGCTGGCTACCGGCTAGACGCCAGATAGTCCAGCAGACGCGACGCAATCGGCATGGCAATCCACATATAGCTCGGGCTCTGGTGCGAGCTCTGCCAACACCTGCGCGGGACCCTGCTTACAGCGGCACCACAGATCACGCGATAGCCCATGGACAAGAGAATACGCGTGCGGTATTGTCTGTGCGACGGAGACCGCGGCAGCGTCGCGTTGCATGTCTAGGGCGATTGCTCGCTGACTATTGAGGCTCCTGGATCTCAGCAGGCAGTTTAACACCATGACGGGTAATCCTCGGGAGCGCCGTCCGGCAAACACGGATTGCGGAGCTTCGGTGTTATATATGGCCAGTGTGACTCGTGAAGTCACGCCGTTACGGTCTTGCATGGCGTGACGGGACTCGAGAGTGCTCGGTCTCTACGAGTACCCCCAGCGAATCTGTAATCGCACGACGGCTGGAGTAGTCCTGAGTTGCGAGATCGCGGCGTAGCATACGCCAATTTACGCCGATGGCAGCACTATGAGTATTAGTGACAGTCCGCTGAACGAGATGCGGGTTTTTCACTACTTGGCTCGCCGGACGATCTCGGGTCTCGGGCACCTCCCGCTGCCAGCGATCGCCGGGCTGTTGGGCACACTGCGGCGTAGCTCATCTATTGCGCGCTGTTCTTTAGTGGACTATCCTTGACGGGGCTCGCCCCCAGGTGGTGAGGGTAGGTAACAACATCTCCACCCCGCTGATCCTCAACACTGGGGCCCACAAGGGTGCGTTCTGAGCCTCTCCCTGTACTCCCTGTTCACCCACGACTGCGTGGCCATGTACGCCTCCAACTCAATCATCAAGTTTGCGGATGACACTACAGTGTAGGCTACTGATTACCAACAACGACGAGGACGGCCTACAGGGAGGAGGTGAGGGCCCTCGGAGTGTGGTATCAGGAAAATAACCTCACACTCAACGTCAACAAACAAGGAGATGATTGTGGACTTCAGGAAACAGCAGAGGGAGCACCCCCCTATCCACATCGACGGGACAGTAGTGGAGAGGGTAGTAAGTTTTAAGTTCCTCGGTGTACACATCCCACGGACAAACTGAATTGGTCACCCCCACAGACATAGTTGTGAAGAAGGCGCAGCAGCGCCTCTTCAACATCAGGAGGCTGAAGAATTCAGCTTGTCATCAAAAGCACTCACAAACATCTACAAGATGCACAATCGAGAGCATCCTGTCGGGCTGTATCACCGCCTGGTACGGCAACTGCTCTGCCCACAACCGTAAGGCTCTCCAAAGGGTAGTGAGGTCTGCACAACCATCACCGGGGGCAACCTACCAGCCCTCCAGGACACCTACCACCACCCGATGTCACAGGAAGGCCATAAAGATCATCAAGGACAACAACCACCCGAACCACTGCCTGTTCACCCGCTATCATCCAGAAGGCGAGGTCGGTACAGGTGCATCAAAGCAGGGACCGAGAGACTGAAAACAGCTTCTATCTCAAGGCCATCAACTGTTAAACAGCCACCACTAACATTTAGTGGCCGCTGCCAACATACTGACTCAACTCCAGCCACTTAATAATGGGAATTGATGGAAATGTATGTAAAAATGTATCACTAGCCACTTTAAACAAAGCCACTTAATATAATGTTTACATACCCTACATTACTCATCTCATATGTATATGTATATACTGTACTCTATATCATCTACTGCATCTTGCCATCTTTATGTAATACATGTATCACTAGCCACTTTAAAACTATGCACTTTATGTTTATATACCTCATTACTCATCTCATATGTATATACTGTACTCTATACCATCTACTGCATCTTGCCTATGCCGTTCTGTACCATCACTCATTCATATATCTTATATGTACATATTCTTTATCCCTTTACACTTGTAGTAGTGTGGAATTGTTAGATTAATTACTCGTTGGTTATAACTGCATTGTCGGAACTAGAAGCACAAGCATTTCGCTACACTCGCATTAACATCTGCTAACCATGTGTATGTGACAAATACATTTTGATTTGATTTGAACAGGTGTAGCTTAGCACAACACTCACAAACCCTTCCATCCAAACCATCTCTGAATATTAGAAAACAGAACCACTCGCATAAACAGAACCACTCGCATAAATAAATACATTAACCACTAGCATAAACAACATCTGAAGAGGGCAGTATGCACTGCAACACACACACACACACACACACACACACACACACACACACACAACACACACACACACACCCACACACCACCACACACCACACACACAACACACACACACACACACACACACACACACACACACACACACACACACACCGAGGATGATAATAACATGAAGGAAAAGCGACCCTGTAGTGTCGTAAGGCCCTAATGCTGCCGTGCGTACGTCAAACATCAGCAAGAGCCAGATGCCATAATCCTGGAGACATGGTGTTTCGGAGTGCCATAAAGGGGAAGCCAGGACAACACATGTTGGTAAATAAACATTTTACATCTACGTCATTTAGCAGACCGCTTCTTATGCCAGTAGTGACTTATCGAGGGAGTCACCAAATTAGGGTTAAGTCTCCTTACTCAAATGTGCCCCAATCAACAGTATTCAAACCAGGAACTTTTGTACTGGCCCACGCCTAACCGCTAATCCTTCTAAGAGTACCTGCAAAAAAAGGCCAAATACAACTGCTAATACAACTTAGGCCCAGATTTCAAACGGATCACATTTTAGTTGCTATGCACCATTTTAAAGGTCATTCGAATTGAGCTGACAATAGCAGCGTTTTACCGTGAACGCGGGACCCATCGCCTTTTAAAAAGGTGCATATCACACGTCCGTGACTGAATCACGACCGAAGAACCACTAAACCACTACGTTACCGTTACGCTCCTTGTTGTCAATCCAAACAACAACCACGTACGCAGTCATTCCATTTTTAAATGGAAAACACAATACGAAAGGTCACAAGTTACAAGATTATGAATTTTGTGAGTGATTTGTGACTGACTGACTGATCTGACTACCCGCAGGTCATACTCGAAGGCTTCAACGAGAGCAGGGAGAGCTCCCAGTTGAATAGCCTCCATCACACTCCACTGAATAAATCCATGAATGAATCGTGATGACATTCAACTGAGAGGAAAGCACACACATGGCTTAAAGAAATGGTCCAGAAAGAAACCATGAAGAAGCAAGACGTCCTCAGAGACTAATAAACATGTGTTTGGCTTCCTGCCAGATCCCGCTGTCTGTCTGTATAAACAACACTTWAAAAAAAAKCACATATACTGTGACATGTCCTTGATGCTGTCAACTTGATTCAAATGAGGATGTTTATTTTGTCAAAAGGTAGTAGGTCTCTTGAGTGAGTGAGTATTTGTTTATCTTTTTCCCCCCCGGTACTTCTTTGTGATTRTGTCTTTAAAAGCACATACTTTGTTGCYAAGCATTTCCCAAYGGGATATTAAAGTACACTATTATATTCTCTTCCTCTTCAAGACTGTCTTAAAGCATTTTGTTCATCTGAGGGTGAGGACAGCAGTACAGCAACAACAGACAGCTAACATGATCACAGTACCACTATATCATGGTCACAACAAGCGTCGCTACTATTGTTGTATAATATGGTTTTAAATCAGCTGATCCGATCAGGACAGTTGAGTAGTGCAGAACATATAACACAGTACAGTTGGAGAGGACTATGTAGCTGGCTAAGAGGACTCCTTTCACTTCCTGGAATACATTTTGATGCTGCAATGATCTGTAAATTGGCTTACAGTGGTTTYTTGATGACTCTCGTTGCCAAGGTTATCCACTCCAAGCATATAGCCATTCTGTACCGGACTCAATGAATCCCTGGCTGGCAGGGCTAGCTCCCAAATTACACCCCATACCTGATTACGGGGGTAATCTAGTTTGGGTGAGCTGGGGGATTTCAGACCCCCATGCTTAGCAGCTTGACACCAATAGCCTCTCTTCCTGATGTCGGTAACAGAAGGAAGCTGACTCTGAAATGGTAAAACAGAGCTGAGGACATGCTGAGTTAGAACTGCTTTTTAATCTACAGGAAGTACAGTCTGGAACACTGGCCTTAGTGTACATGTTCATGCTGTAATACAAGAACACATACCTGTGTTTTCTTACGTGTAAAACGTCACTATGTAGAGTAAGGGAATACCAGCTTTGAATCCAGCTGAGCCAAACCTCAGCGCTGTGCACCACTCGTCATCAACAACACTTCCTCTTTAACAACAAAACACTTCCAAGAACTGATGCATC
>NC_036852.1:7345275-7352207 GCF_002910315.2 Salvelinus sp. IW2-2015
ACACACACACACACACACACACACACACACACACACACACACACACACACACACTGCATGGTGGTCCTGATCCTGTTTGATGTTGCCTACGGGGCGACAATACTGTAGCTAGCCAACTGGCAGAACTGACATGGGTTCTCACTGTTTCAATGGTGTGGCAGAGAGACACACGCACGCACACACGCGTCATTTGGTGGCCAGAGGGGGCAGGGCAGGCACAGTTGGGGTGGCCCAGCTAGGAGAGAGAGAGAGAGGCCCTGGCACTAACCGGACCAATTTATGGATCTCCTGTTTGTCTGCTGCTTTCATTACACACTAATTACGAAAGACAAACATCAGTCTGCCTCTTGATTAAATCAAGCTGTTTATGCTCTGTAACCGCCCGCAGCAGTGACTCCCAACAATGTACAGCATACCCCCGTTCTGCCTATGTATCAACTCCATAAGCTCTATACGCCTACAGTATAACATGTGGGTTCGGGCTACACCATACGATAGTTGAAAAGCAGAAGAAATTAAATATTGATCATATGGACAGTGTTTCTGGGAGTAAACACAACAAACAGAATAAAAGGGCCCCGTAAACACASAGTGAAAGTGACAGGTGGGAAATAYTCACATAAATCAGTCCCTCACCGGGGGCCGTTCTCCCAACCATACTGGACATCTACTCAAAGCGTCGTCTGAGGAAGACCCGCAACATTATCAGGGACCCCAGACACTCCATCCACGYGCTGTTCACTCCTGTACTGCCTGGCAGGCTGTGTCGGAGCATGGGGTRGAGGACAAGCCATCAGACTGCTAAACACATGAACCGGGACTGGCCGTTTGTGCTGACTCTCCACATCTTAGCACACATGCGRTCATTCACAGAGCCTCGCATATGCACAACACATATACAAGCACACACGCACGCACGCGCACCGAGACGTACGGTATTTGGCCCTACTACACGTCTGCCAGAAGCAGTTGTGTGTCAGTCTAAGGCGATGTAAACATTGACGTGACCAWTAAGGCCCAGGTAGCAGTGAATCTGTCAGTGTGGATTTGTACAGCCTTCGCTCTCCCTCCCACAGCTCTCCTTCCCAGTGCTTTGCTGGCCTGTGTACACACACACACACACATGATAACCCCAAGACCCCTTTCCAAGAGGGGACCCTTGGTCAAAAACTTCTTTTGATTTTCTGGACAACAGTCGGATTTTAAAGACTGCAAGCCCTGTACCTTGCCACTGCCTGAGGCGTGGCAAGGCCTGGTGGACATTTCCTCTAGGATCGTGGCTTTCCGGCTTCAAGCAGCCCAGAGACTGTTTCTTACTAGTGACGGTTTTTGGTGGGTGGATACAGCCTACACATTGATAGGAGCGGGCTGTTTGGGCTGTAGACAGCACCATTTCCTCTTAAGTAAGGCGGGTACAAGTTTATTTTTGCCTGGCCTGACTCCATTTTATGAAGTCTGTTATGCAGGCTGGAG
The DNA here is from genome assembly GCF_002910315.2 of Salvelinus sp. IW2-2015. Taxonomy (NCBI): domain Eukaryota; kingdom Metazoa; phylum Chordata; class Actinopteri; order Salmoniformes; family Salmonidae; genus Salvelinus; species Salvelinus sp. IW2-2015. The sequence goes on from NC_036852.1 coordinate 7,346,749, forward strand.
AAGTACACTTTGTCATCCCGTAAACCGGCCACGCCACAGGGATGTGGCTATTCTTTAAAGAGCCTATAAAATCTTTTTTACAACACTGCCATCCAGTCCCGTGCTTGGGTTCAGCCAGCCTTGTTCTCGAGTGGCGCCTGTTAGGCGTGGCGTGCACCCCAAAAGCTGGGTCAGCTGATGCGTGCGAGCACGCCGGGAGCAATTGTTGGGAAGGGAGCTGGGAAGGAAAAGTGCGCGGATCCGATTCATCTCGGCCTAACTGAAGGCTTTAAACAAGCAGTCGTACGAGCTTAAAGCGAGTCTGTGACTTTTTTTCCCCTCTTGCCAGTTTTATTACTCATCTGCGAGTATGTGAGCGGACACTTCCAAATTGATCGGGTGGAAGGAGGGTCTGATTATGTGGTTCCCTGCCATCTGATTGTGCTAGTGCTGCCGGCGGAATGGGGCATTCGAGGAGGATGTGGGATTGCTGCTTTCTTCCATACTCCGGAGCTGGGGAGTTCAAGGAGTTGGGAAAGGAGCCATGTTACAGAATATGTTGTAAAAACGGGTGTCCCATGCCTCTTCCTGGAAGGAGGTAAAATCGACGAGAGTGGGCGTTGCTTGGTCCAGGTGCCTCCCAAAATTGTTGCGGTCTTATACAAAAACTGCTATTGATAAGAGGACAGCTGACCTCCAGATGGAGGATATAATGGGAGCCCATAGCCACCACATGCAACTCTGGTTGCACCTGGATCCTACTGTTGGGGAGGGGTGTCCATCTGTGCTGAGCCTGAAACGCTGGCAACATCTGTTTTTACAACCCGAACCAAGTTCCAGGTTACGCAGTTTCAACGAACACGGAAGTCGGAGATGCCCATTGACCTGTCACTAGTGGTTTTCTAGCTGTGGGGAGAAGTTTCTCTTCCTTCACCCCAAACTGTTTGTATATCGGCCAATTCATACGCCCAGTAAACAAAAAAGTAACTCAGCATTCCAGTCCAAAAGGTTGTAGTGTTGATTGCTAAACCTTTTTAGTCCAGGCTGGGACCGTGTCAGCCACGAAATCGCTCGATTTAGGATATGGGCTTAACAGACCGAAAAAAGAATTAAAAAAGAACATAAAAATGGGAACCAGATTTGGGGACCAGGGGTTTAACAACAGACCTCGACACCGCCTGTGGGACTTGTGGTTCCAGGAATACCTGCTGGAGGAACAACAAGAAAAATGTTGGCCCACTCGCTGTCCGACCTGAGGGTTTGAGTTTGTCCCATATTATAAACTGTCAACCAATTCTGTTTATGAAGTATTATCGGCTATTCTCCAGGAGGTTTTAGCTCTACCTGTCCTGTCTTTTATGGTTTTAAGTTATGTGGAGGAAAAGACAAGAATCATTGGTGGCAATACCACGGAGTTATTGACGGGCATAACGTACTATGTTGCTTTTTTTTTAATTGTGTTTCGTTTCCAATTGTACAACTTGTGGTTGTATGGTGAAGTATTTATTGTAAGTTGTCGGGCCAATTGTGACTGAAAGTGGGATAAGGTGGACGACGCTCTTTCCCAAGGACCCAATCAAAGACATTTTTTCTTAAAACTCAAAACTCACTGCTCTCGCTCTCTCTCTGGCTCCTTCTCCCCCATCGCTCTCTCTCTTCGCCGCCTCCTCTCACTCGCTTCCGTCTCTCTATCTCTCCTGGCGGGCTCTCTCTCGCGCCGCTCTCTTCTCGGTCTCTCTCTCCTATGATTTATATGGTAATTCCTGCTCTTTACCTTACCACCATTCAGGACTGTCAACAAGCTTCTTTCTTTAATTCCTGGAAAAAACTGCATGGGTCCATGCTCACGATCCCCATTAGAATGCATTCCAGCGGTGCTAGAATTAGTTTGCAATGTTGTATGGTGCAAATGTACTGTGAGTCTGTGCGAAGTGCGGTATTGCATACGTGAAAGTGGGTCGCGACCCAAGAACACTGTCTTATGTAGATGCATTCAAAAGGAATCCCCCGACTCCACCCCACCCGCGCCACCGCGACACACCGACACACAACCATGCCCAATAATCTAGCCTAACAGGCCAACTCCATAATGTTCACAAACAAAATGACTATTTTGTGGATCGCAGTTACATTATTTAGCAACCGCACCCTACTCGTGCCACCAAGTGTGTGTGTGTACTGCGTCGGCTGTAGCCCGGTATGCGGCCAATAAAGGCCCAGTAAGTGAACACCCCCCCGATGCCACGTGGTTGTTCCACCCTGTGTTTGAACTGAGCTCAGCGCTGAAGGTCACACTTATATAACGACTTGAAAGCAGTCCATACAGCATCAGTCAGGCCGTCTCGTGCCGAGGAAAAGTAGAGGAAAACAGACCAACCCCGAACCAACACAGCCCTTAGTTATCTTTCTGCTTTGCCAGCATTTTAGAGTAAACTATTAAGCGATCGATGACAATTTTTAGCCAGAGGAAGAGGCCTTACTGTAGATTGTTTTTTTTGAGGTGAAGCGTGTACTGTAGCTTACTGTTGAAATAGGAGACATTGATGCCGACGTATTCCCCTCCTCCTTCTCCATCGCTTGCTCACTGTTAGCACTAGTCTACTGTTACTCTCTCTCTTTCCTCTCTCTCTCTCTTCTCTCTTCTTCTCTCTCTTCTCTCTCTCTCTCTCTCCCCTCTCTTTCTCTCCTCTCTCTCCTTCTCTCTCCCCCGCTCTCTTTCTCTCACTCTCACTCTCTCCTCCCTCTCTCTCTGTCTCTCTCTCTCTCTCTCGTACTCTCTGCTTTTTTTTTCCTCTCTCTTCTCTCTCTCTCTCTCTCCTTCCACGACTTGTGAACAGTAATTAACTAGAGACAGTGTTGGGACCAAAGACTCTCTTATCGAGCAAGAACCACGTCCACGCACGACCCACTATTAAAAAAAAAAAAAAAAAAAAAACGGCAGGATCGTCATCATTGGGTGTCAGTCTCACATGTTTCTGCTTTAAGTGGCAATTAATGCTCATAAATCGAGGGGATCTGGGACTGTTCAGTGCTCTGCTGCAGCTGATCACAAGGCATTTGCAGTCTCCTTGATCCACTACTCTGAGCAGCGCTCCCCCAATAAAAACCAAAAAGGGAAAACAAGTCCTCCACAAAATGAAATAGACGAGGGAAGTGCCTGCTGACAAAGCTTTATGCTACTTGGAATTGAGTATGGTAATGGACTATGACATTTTTGCATCATTTGGCCCAGCGTCTCTTTTAACCTCTTATGATCAGAGTTTGTTCATTAATGTATTTTCTATTTATTTAGGGCACTCACGACTGGGAAGCAGGAGCTTTGGATTGCCCAGTGGGTCTGTATTTGTTTTCAGCTGCTGAAGATGCTGGTGACATCAATTCACATTTGAATGCAGTCTCAGGCCTTCTCCAGAGCATTGCCAGGCATCTGAAGTCCTTCTAACCAGGTCCCAGGTTCAAGTCAAGCTAAGTGTATTGTCATATCCACAGATACGCATAGTGTACACAGTACAATAGAAAGGCTGTCTTGAGGTACCTCCATAATGTGACAACAAACAACAGAAAAAAAATAAGTAGTTAAAGTATAATTAAAAATATTATACGTGGGGAGTAACAAGTATTGATACATTGAGATTTTGCAGGTTTCCTACTTACAAAGATGTAGAAGGGTCTGTCATTTTTATCATAGGTACACTTCAACTGTTGAGAGAAGGAATCTAAAACAAAAATCCAGAAAATCACATTGTATGAATTTTTAAGTAATTAATTTGCATTTTATTGCATGACATAAGTATTCTGATACATCAGAAAAGCAGAACATAATATTTGGGTACAGAAACCTTAGTTCTTGATACAGAGATCATACGTTCCTTGTAGTTCCTGACAGTTTCTGCCAACACAACGCAGCAGGGATTTTGGCCCACTCCTCCATACAGCCTTCTCCAGATCCTTCAGGGGGGGGCTGTCGTGGGGCAATCCGACTTTCGGCTCTCCAAAGATTTTAATATGGTTCAGGTCTGGAGGATGGCCTAGGCCACTCTCAGACCTTGAGATTACTGCTAACGGAAGCCACTCCTTAGTTGCCCTGGCTGGTGTTCGTTTCGGGTCTTGTTCATGCTGCGAAAGACCAGCCACGACCCCATCATCAATGCTCTTACTGAGGAAGAGGTTTTGGCTAAATCTCGACAATTACATGGCCCCATCCATCCTCCCCTCAATACGCGTGCAGTCGGTCCTGTCCCCTTTGCAGAAAAGGCATCCCCAAAGAATGATGTTTCCACTCCATGCTTCCACGGTGGATGATGTTCTTGGGTTACTCATCCTTCTTCGTTCCTCCAAAACACGCGAGTGGAGTTTAGACCAAAAAGCTCTATTTTGAATCATAGACACATGACCTTCTCCCATTCCTCCTCGGGATCATCCAAGATGGTCATTGCAAACGTTCAACGGCCTGGACATGCGCCTGCTTGAGCAGGGGAAACCTTGTCGTGCGCTGCAGATTTTAATCCATGACGGCGTAGTGTTGTTACTATGGTTTTCTTTGAACTGTTGGTCCCACCTCTTCAGGTCATGACCAGGTCCTTGCCGTGTAGTTCTGGGCTGATCCTCACCTGTCCTCATGATTTCATTGAATGCCCCACGAGGTGATTCTTGCATGGAGCCCCAGGACCGAGGGTGATGGACATCATACTTGAAACTTCTTTCTATTTTCTTCTATTTTCTAATTAATTGCCGCCACAGTTGTTGCCTTACTCACCCAAGCTGCTTACCTATTGTCCTGATAGCCCAGGCCAGCCTTGTGCAGTCTACAATTTTATCCTTGATGTCCTTACACACAGGCTCTCTGGTCTGGCCATTGTGCGAAGGTTTGATCTGTTTGATTGGGTGTGACAGGTGTCTTTTTATACAGGTAACGAGTTCAAACAGGTGCAGTTAAATACAGGGTTAATGAGTGAGAACAGGAGGGCTTCTTAAAGAAGAAAAATAACGGTCTGTGAGAGCCGGAATTCGTGTTATTGGTGGTAGAAGTGATCGAAAACTTATGTCATGCAATAAATGCAAATTAATTTACTTAAAATCATACAATGCTGATTTTCTGGATTTTTGTTTGTTTTAGATCCGTCTGCACAGTTGAAGTTTTACTATGAATAAAAATGACAACCTTCTACATGCTTTGTAAGTAGGAAAACCTGCAAAATCGGCCAGTTGTTCAAATACTTGCTTCTCCCCATGTAATATTATAAATACAATTAATCCATTCTACACCATTTCAACAGTAGAATACATTTACACGTGTGTCAGAAGGGATTACTGTAGTGGTTTTAAATTGTGCAGTTGAGCAATAATAACTAGTGTCTTAATAGGCAGCAGTTGGATGTTGTTAGAGTGAATCCTGTGGGCATGGTGTGCTGGTGTGGGTTTGGTGTGTGTTGTGTGTGTTGGTGTGTGTGTGTGTGTGTGTTGCTGTGGGTGTGTGTTGA
>NC_036852.1:7353253-7363136 GCF_002910315.2 Salvelinus sp. IW2-2015
TACATCCTCCTCTTCTGTCATGTTGACAAAACGTCTCATCACTCGTCATCAGGTACACGGCTATCACCTGTCATACAGAACGCTTTTCTTGTTTGTGTCCTAGGTCTACCTGGCAAAAGCTGCCGCAGCCTAATTCCATCATGGCAACGTTACTAGGTTACATTTAGCCTTCTACATCAAGCTACATATTTAACTTCCATATCATGCAACCGTTAGCTAGTAACACGAGCCTTCTATCTATAGCTTCATATTAAACTTCCATTTCATGGTCAACGTAGCTAGTTAACACGAGCGTTCTAACATTAGCTTCATATTTACCTTCATCCTCTCAGGGCCAGAACACAACAAAGTATGAATAAATGTTGGATCAGAATCGCAGTTATAACATTGGCCATATGGAGAATTACAGTGAAGTCGGCAAGTTATATACACATACCATTAAACCCATTTTTCCACAATTTCTGAACGCATTTAATCCAAGATAAAAAATCCCTGTCTTAGTCAGTTAGGATCAACCACTATTATCAAGAATGTGGAAGGTCAGAATAATTGTAGAGAGATGATTATTTCAGCTTTTATTCTTTCATCACATTCCCAGTGGGTCAGAAGTTTACACTACAGTCAATTAGTATTTGGTAGGATTGCCTTTAAATTGTTTAATTTGGACGAAACGTTCAGGTAGCCTTCGGTGTAGCCTAAGTTGATTGAATTTTTGGCCCATTCCTCCTGACAAGCTGGTGTAACGAGTCAGGTTTGTAGGCCTCCTTGCTCGCCACATGCTTTTTATTTTCTGACCACAAAATTTTCTATATGATTGAGGTCAGGGCTTGTGATGGCCACTCAAATACCTTGACTTTGTTTTCCTTAAGCCATTTCACCACAACTTTGGAAGTATGCTTGGGGTCATTGTCCATTTGGAAGACCCATTTGCGACAAGCTTTAACTCCTTGGACTGATGTTGCTTCAATATATCCACATCATTTCCTCCCTATTGATGCATCTATTTTGTGAAGTGCAACCAGTCCCTCCTGCAGCAAAGCACCTCCCACAACATGTGCTGCCACCCCGTGTCTTCAGCGGTTAGGCAATGGTGTTCTTCGGGCTTGCTAAGCGTCCCCCTTTTTCCTCCAAACATTAGCAATGGTCATTTATGCCGCAAACAGTTCTATTTTTGTTATCATCAGACCAGAGACATTCTCCAAAAAGTATGGCTTTGTCCCCATGTGCAAGTTGCAAACCGTATATCTTGCTTTTTTATGGTGGTTTTGGAGCATGGATCTTCCTGCTGAGCGGCCTTTCAGATTATGTCGACATAGGACACTTGTTTTACTGTGGATATAGATACTTTTGTACCTGTTTCCTCCAGCATCTTCACAAGGTCATTTGCTGTTGTTCTGGGATTGATTTGCACTTTCCGCACGAAAGTACGTTCATCTCTAAGAGACAGAACGCGTCTCCTTCCTGAGCGGTATGACGGCTGCGTGGTCACATGGTCTTTATACTTGCGTATTATTGTTTGTACAGATGAACGTGGTACCTAAAGGCGTTTGGGAATTGCTCCCAAGGATGAACCAGACTTGTGGAGGTCTACAATCTTTTTTCTGAGGTCTTGGCTGATTTCTTTTGATTTTCCCATGATGTCAAGTAAAGAGGCCCTGAGTTTGAAGGTAGACCTTGAAATACAGCCACAGGTACACCTCCAATTGACTCAAATGATGTKAATTAGCCTATCAGAAGCTTCTAAAGKCATGACATKATTTTCTGGAATTTTCCAAGCTGTTTAAAGGCACAGTCAACTTAGTGTATGTAAACGTCTGACCCATTGGAATTGTGATACAAGTGAAATAATCTGTCTGTAAACAATTGTTGTAAAAAATTACTTGTGTCATGCACAATGTTATCATTCACACTTTCACCCTGACCTTTTGCCCCACCCCTCTTTGTCCTCTCGAAGTGCACACTTGACCCTCTGGCCGATGATTTGTTTACCTCTGGATAAAATGAAAACAGCCTAACCAGCCCTGCTGGCAACAATTTCATTACGCTTTTTTGCAGACGTTTACTGACACCGGCCATGTTCAACGGATGTTGTACACACTTCACGTAAAGTTAGCTAACGAGTCTACCAGCCAACGTTAGCTAGTTAAACAATAAACAGTGCTGGGAGCTAACCAACCATGTTCAATGTTAGCTAGCTAACATTAGGCTCTAACTAGAACAGCAAATGGCTCTGGGAAACTAATAATAACATCAGCTAGCTAGCTAACAGTACACTTTAGCTCGAAATTAAACCACTTTCTGTCAAAATTAGAAAATGTGTAATATCTGAAATTGTAATGTTTGCTAGCTAACTCTAGACTATCTTACCTGTATACATCATCGTGTATGGACGCGTCTCCCTGTCATGAATTCCATGCCACGGTTGCCCTTAGTTTGAAGATGTAATCCAGAGACGGGTGTTTCCTCCATCTCTTTAGCTATCAGACTCTAATTCCACTGATTTCAAAACTTGATCCTCCAGAAAGTGGAGAGCAACACTTATGCAGCTAAACTACCTAAACTAAACTATCCTACAAGATGATTGACACCAGTACATCAACCTAGACAGCTGTTTTGTGTCTCTCTGTAGGCTGTCTGGCTGTCTGGTCACAGGGGAGGGCTGTGCTGCTCTGTCTTCAGCTCTGAGGTCAAACCCCTCCCACCTGAAAGAGCTGGACCTGAGCTACAATCACCCAGGAGACTCTGCAGGGGAACTGCTTTCAGCTGCTCTGGTGGATKCCACATATAAACTGATGAAGCTGAAGTAAGTCAGAATAGATGTCCTAATAGTGTGAGCAGCGGTTGTGTCATATGTAGTGTAGTAGGGTCAGTAACATGAGGACATGATGGTAGAATTAAGAGGAAGTTTACTCAGCAGGCTGAGCACTCCATCACAGCATACATCATCACCACATGAATACTCTTCTTCTGCATCTCTGATATCCTGTTGGATTTGTACTCCGTTCTGTATGCAGTAGGTAGGATAGAATACCTGTATGTCTCTAGTAATGAATTGTACTCCATTCTGTACGCAGTATGTAGGATAGAATAACCTGTATGTCTCTAGTAATGAATTGTACTCGTTTCTGTATGCAGTAGGTAGGATAGAATACCTGTTAGTCTCTAGTAATGAATTGTACTCCTTCTGTAGCAGTAGTAGGATAGAATACCTGTATGTCTCTAGTAATGAATTGTACTCCGTTCTGTATGCAGTAGGTAGGATAGAATACCTGTATGTCTCTAGTAATGAATTGTACTCGTTCTGTATGCAGTAGGTAGAGAGAATACCTGTATGTCTCTAGTAATGAATGTACTCCGTTCTGTATGCAGTTGGTAGGATAGAATACCTGTATGTCTCTAGTAATGAATTGTACTCCTTCTGTAGCAGTATGTAGGAATACCGCCAAACAACTAACCATAGAATACTTGTATGTCTCTAGTAATGAATTGTACTCCGTTCTGTATGCAGTAGGTAGGATAGAATACCTGTATATCTCTAGTAATGAATTGTACTCCGTTCTGTATGCAGTAGGTAGGATAGAATACCTGTATGTCTCTAGTAATGAATTGTACTCCGTTCTGTATGCAGTAGGTAGGATAGAATACCTGTATGTCTCTAGTAATGAACTTGGATAGTGCACCAGAACACAACAATATTGTTTAAATGTTGACTGCTTTATTAGGTCTTTGTCAGTCAATAACCTGTTTCTCCTACAGTGTGGATCATGGTGGAGAGTGCAGGCTGAWATCAGGGCTGAGGAAATGTAAGTCTCTTCAATCCTAATTAACTGTGTATTCAGAACTATAGTAACATAGTAACTAATCAATACTTGTTCTGTWCCTACAAAACAACATTMTATGTGAAGATGTGGTTTGATTATACTCTCCTTTTGTCTACAGATGCCTGTCATCTCACCCTGGACCCAAATACAGCAAACCCAAACCTGATACTGTCTGAGGGGAACAGGAAGGTGACATGGGTGGAAGAGAAGCAGCATTATGAAGACCCTCCAGACAGATTTGACTGTCATCCCCAAGTTCTCTGCAGAGAAGGCTTATCTGGATGTCGTTATTACTGGGAGGTGGAGATGGATGGTGACATGGCTGACATTGGTGTGGTGTACAAAGGAATAAACAGGAAGGGAGATGAGGATGACAGTAGAATTGGAGCCAATAGGAAGTCCTGGAGTTTATACTGCTATGATAGTGGTTATTTATTTTGCCAAGCTGGAGTCAACAGATCCATCTCTGGTCCTGTTCCTAACAGAGTTGGAGTGTTTCTGGACTGGTCAGCTGGTACTTTGTCCTTCTATATTGTGTCCTCCTCTGGTACACTGACACACCTTTACACAGAACACACCACATTCACTGAACCCCTCTATCCTGGATTTGAGGTTTCCTCCTCAGTGACCCTGTGTCAGATAGATGACCAACACATTCAGAGGTGAGTCATAGCAATGTTTTATCCTTTATTTCCCTCTGGAATCATTTCTATAATTAGATTAGTAGTAGTGGTGTGTTTTAATGTGTTCTGTTAGACCTATAGTATGTTAGATTAGTAGTACATTTACATTTACATTTAAGTCATTTAGCAGACGCTCTTATCCAGAGCGACTTACAAATTGGAGTAGTGTGGTTTAATGTGTTCTGTTGGACCTACAGACAGTTAGATTAGTAGTAGTAGTGGTGTGTTTCAATGTGTTCTGTTGGACCTACAGACAGTTAGATTAGTAGTAGTGGTGTGTTTTAATGTGTTCTGTTGGACCTACAGACAGTTAGATGGTTGTGTTTAATGTGTTCTGTTGGACTACAGACAGGTTAGATAGTAGTGGTGTGTTTTAATGTTGTCGTTGGACCTACATACAGTAGATTGTGTAGTGGTGTGTTTTTAATGTGTTCTTTGGACTAAAGATCAGTAGTTAGTAGTAGTGGGTGGTTTTAATGTGTCTGTTGACCTACAGATAAGTTAGATTAGTAGTAGTGGGTGTTTTTATGTGTTCTGTTGCCTACAGTACGTTATGTAGTAGTGTGTGTTTTAATGTGTTCTGTTGACTACAGACAGTTAAATTAGTAGTAGTGGTGTGTGTTTAATGTGTTCTGTGTGACCTACAACAGTTAGATTAGTAGTAGTGGTGTGTTTTAATGTGTTTGTTGGACTACAGACAGTTAGTTAGTAGTGGTGTGGTTTTAATGTGTTCTGTTGGACCTACAGACAGTTAGATTAGTAGTAGTGGTGTGTTTTAATGTGTTCTGTTGGACCTACAGACAGTTAGATTAGTAGTAGTGGTTGTTTTTAATGTGTTCTGTTGGACTACAGACAGTTAGATTAGTAGTGGTGGTGTTTTAATGGTTTTTTACTACAGACAGTTAGATTAGTAGTAGTGGTGTGTTTTAATGTGTTCTGTTGGACCTACAGACAGTTAGATTAGTAGTAGTGGTGTGTTTTAATGTGTTCTGTTGGACCTTACAGACAGTTAGATTAGTAGTAGTGTGTGGTTTTAAGTGTTTCTGTTGGACCTACAGACAGTTGATTAGTAGTAGTGGTGTGTTTTAATGTTATCTGTTGGACTATCAGACATTAGATAGTTTATATTTAGTTTAATCACTGTCTATCCTTCTGCTTTACCAACACCAGAGACCATGGTGGAGAGAGTTGTATCAAGTCTGGACCTGAGGACACCAGAGACCCCGGTGGAGAGTGTTGGATCAAGTCTGGACCTGAGAAATGTGAGTGTTTAAAGGTAGAGTCAGCGATATGACGTAGGTGCACAAAGTAAACAGCATAGTGGGTCAATTTCTACAACAACTAAGAGTGTTGGATCACAAGGCTAAACTTCTCTGCTGTTTTGATTCCGTGACTAACACGCTGTAAGAGAGTGAAGAGAACCCTTCCACATGGGCAGATACTGTGTGTGACTGTGAGAGAGAAGTCAGGCATCTTGCTCATCACAATATCTGTGGTGCTGCTCGTACATCATCATTTAGCTGACTCTACCTTTAAGCTCTCATCCTAGGATCTACCAGAAATCAGACCCCAACATCTACAAAACATGGACCAGAACGATGTTTCCTGCTTCCACAAACATTAATTAATATAACACTAATGTCAGATTATGGTATGCTAATGAGTGTATATTTAGAAACTGTTGCTCAATTATATTCACTTTTATTCATTCATTTTTATCTATTTAATAATTATTAATTCATTATTCCATGAGATTGTCCAGTTTAAATAACAGCTACTTTTGACTTCAGGGATTCCTCAGAGCTGTAAGACTTGTGACCATGTTGAGGTAAGTCATAATGTCAATTCTTACTTTTACATACCTGCAGGAGTCAGGCACAGTCTCAAAGCCAGGTGTGTACTGACCAACCATTCATACTGGGATATAGACAGTCCTGTGTTCTGCTTTAGTAATATAACACAGTCTCAAAGCCAGGTGTGTACCAACCAACCATTCATCCTGGGATATAGACAATCCTGTGTTCTGCTTGTAGACATGCAGGATTTTAGCTGCTGTCATATTTTGTCATTAGACAGTTTAATTGATAAATCACCAGCATTCCATGTAACTTTGAATAAATACATTATATTAGTTACTTTGGTTAATGGGCCAGGTTCCCAGACACAGATTAATTCTAGTCCTGGACCTTAAAGAACTTTCTATTGAAACTTCCATTGAGCATGCTTTTCATTCCAGCACTAGACTCAATCTGTGTCCAGGAAACAGGCCCCTTATGTATTACTGATATTCTTGTCCTTGTTCAGGACTCCACACACTGGCTTCAGATTGAACCCTTGACTTCCACTGTCCAGGGAGTGACAATGTTCAGGTAAAATAACTACTTTTAACATTTCATTCCACTTGCTAGTGTATTTCCCCATTACCTTTGGGAATAGTCTTCTAATCCAACCTCTCCATTTGACGATTGACCTTCTCTACCATATCTTGTTGTTGCCTCAGACACAGGACACCCAAAGGGAGTTATGAGTGCACAGTGTCTGGGCTCCGCTGGCTGTGTGAGAGAGATGTCATTCTGAAGTATCACTTCAGGAACTGGGAACCCTACAGTCAACTTCTGAAAGACATGCAGTACACACAAGGTGGTCCATTGCTGGACATCACTATGGAGTTAGGTGAACTGGAGGAAGTTAATCTGCCACACTTTGTCTGTTTAGGTAAAACCATATAGAAATAGTATTCAGAAAGACATTTCCATGTAACTGAGTTTCACTTCCTGAGTTAATGAATGAACTATTCTGGGAGTTTGAGTTTACTGTGATCTGGTACTGACTATTATTTGTGTTTTAGTAGGATGAATAATACAATATTTGTCTTTCTGTCTCCTTTTATTGTGTTGTTCAGGGACCAACCCTTCCCTAAGGAATGAGATGAAGATTCTTCATGTAGAGGAACATGGAGTGTCTTTAGAGGAAGTGCATGAGGTCACCAGATTCCATGCTAAGATTCTCCATCCCAAGTTCTCAACTATCTCTGTTATACTGAGCTATATCTTTTCTTGGAACATAGATGTCCACTGTGACGTGGTCCTCTATTTGGCAGTAAAAAGGTCAACAGTAATTTCACGGCTGTACCTGCTCCTCAGAAACTCCAGTCAGAAAGAGGTGAGGCACTATCATTGAAGTGACAACAGTATGTTGAAACTTACTAAAGGAAAGCTGATAGTTTGTTGAAAATCTCTAGATTACAAAGACAACATGCAGCTCTGTGAGAAATCTATTTCTGTCTCATTCATTTGAAGAGCCAGTAGACGGCACTCTTCCCTCTGGTCGGAGGAGAACCCAATGCCCCGGGGCAGTGAAGGGGACATTGCCCTGTGTAGGGTGCTGTCTTTCAGATGGGACGATAAACGGGTGTCCTCTCCATGGTCACTAAAGATCCCATGGCACTTATCGTAAGAGTAGGGATGTTAACCCCGGTGTCCTCACTAAATTCCCAATCTGGCCCTCATACCATCATGGCTACCTAATCATCCCCAGCTTCCAATTGGCTAATTTTCCCCCTCTCCTCTCCCCTGTAACTCTTCCCCAGTTCGTTGCTGTAAAAGAGAATCTCTTCTCAGTCAACTTACCTGGTACACCTTTAACATAATATCCGGGTAAAATAGGGATAGTAAAACAGTAGTGTACACATTTTTTGTTGTTGACAAAAATGGATTGCTCAGTGAGCTGCATGTTGTGTAAATTATGAGACTACATTGTTCTGACTGTACTACATTGCTCATTTTGTAGGCTGTTCAGGAACGGGAGAAAAATCAGCTGTCCCAAGGATATTCAGAATTGGTCCTGTCAAGTCCAAACGGGTCCTTAAAGCTGAACAGTTGGTTTGCACTCAAGAATCCCCACTCCACTTCCATCAATCCAGAGGTGCAGTTTTATCAGGCTGAGGACATGAATCTGTCATATTGTATATGAATAACTGGAATATCATTCTATTTCACTATTTCTCTCTCTGTCTGTCTGTTGTCTCAATCGTTGCACCATATGGCCTCCTACAGACGATTCAGCTGTTACCTGCAGACACCAGACCAAGCTGTTGTAAGATGATTATGGGAAACACAGGGGTTGACATTGAGATGGAGTTAATCGGGGATGATGAGAGGACAGTATGGAAATCAGTGGTATCAAAAGGTAAGAAATACTATACATGAACAGTATGTCAATCATCAATGTCCTTTTCTAACAGATGCTATTAAAATGTTTTATGATATTTTCTATTGCTTGTCTTTCAGACGAATACAGCAAAGACTCTCATCCAACATGTAAGTTTGTTTTTGTGGACAAGGTTTATAAAACGGGCTATAGAGCTAACATATCTTCAAGTTGTGATGAAGAACACTGATGAAGGTCTTCATGAGTCGTGTTCAGTGGGGTGATGAAGTTCTTCATGAGACGTGTTCAGTGGGGTGATGAAGGTCTTCATGAGTCGTGTTCAGTGGGGTGATGAAGGTCTTCGAGAGAGATATCCATATGGCCTCCTACAGAAGATTCAGCTGTTACGTCAGACACCACACCAAGCTGTTGTAAGATGATCATGAGAAACACAGGGGTTGACATTGAGATGGAGTTAATCGGGGATGATGAAGAGGACAGTATGGAAATCAGTGGTATCAAAAGGTAAGAAATACTATACATGAACAGTATGTCAATCATCAATGTCCTTTTCTAACAGATGCTATTAAAATGTTTTATGATATTTTCTATTGCTTGTCTTTCAGACGAATACAGCAAAAGACTCTCATCCAACATGTAAGTTTGTTTTTGTGGACAAGGTTTATAAAACGGGCTATAGAGCTAAATATCTTCAAGTTGTGATGAAGAACACTGATGAAGGTCTTCATGATTCGTGTTCAGTGGGGTGATGAAGTTCTTCATGAGACGTGTTCAGTGGGGTGATGAAGGTCTTCATGAGTCGTGTTCAGTGGGGTGATGAAGGTCTTCTTGAGTCATGTTCAGTGGGGTGATGAAGGTCTCTCATGAGTCGTGTTCAGTGGGTGATGAAGGTCATCATGAGTCGTGTTCAGTGGGGTGATGAAGGTCTTCATGAGACGTGTTCAGTGGGTGATGAAGTTTCTATGAGTCGTGTTCAGTGGGGTGATGAAGGTCTTCATGAGTCGTGTTCAGTGGGGTGATGAAGGTCTTCTTGAGTCATGTTCAGTGGGGTGATGAAGGTCTTCATGGAGTCGTGTTCAGTGGGTGATGAAGGTCATCATGAGTCGTGTTAGTGGGGTGATGAAGGTCTCTGAGTCGTGTTCAGTGGGGTGATGAAGGTTCTTCATGAGTCATGTTCAGTGGGTGTGATGAAGGTCTTCATTGAGTCGT
>NC_036852.1:7363161-7373841 GCF_002910315.2 Salvelinus sp. IW2-2015
CAATGAGACGTGTTTCAGTGGGGTTGGATGTAAGTTCTTCATGAGTCGTGTTCAGTGGGTGAATGATAGGTCTTTCATCCGGAGTCGTGTCATGGTGGTGAGAAGGTCTTCTTGAGTCATGTTCAGTGGGGTGGATGAGTTCTTCACGAGTCGTGTTCGAGTGGGGTGATGTAAGTCATCATGATCGTGTTCAGTGGGGATGAAGGTTCATCATGAGTCGTGTTCATGTGGGGTGAATGAATGGTCTTTCATGAGTCAGTTCATGGGGGGTGATGAAGCGTCTTCATGATCTGTTCAGTGGAGTGACTGAAGGTCTTCATGATCTATGGTTCAGTGGGGTGAATGATATAACATATTCAGGAACAGAAAAATACAGAGCCTGCATAAAGTATCTGCATCAAGCATTTTATTGTTTTACAAAAGGTGGGATTAAAAGGATTTTTCATCGTCAATTTCTTGTCAACACATCTACACAAAATACTCTCCTGTATGTCCAAGAATATATATATCTTATGGGATGATAAGAAAAAATGCCTAAAATTAGTCGTTTCCATAAGTATTCAGCCCGCTCCGAGCAAAAACTTAGAAACACCTTTGGCAACGATTACAGCTTGGGAGTTCTTCTTGGGTAAGTCTCTAACAGCTTACACACCTGATTGTACATATTAAGCCCACTATGTATTTTCATATCTCTTCAAGCTCTTCCAAAATGTTGAGCGATCATGGCTAGACAGCCATTTAACCTTTCACGAGCCCTCTACCCACCGGAGCCGGACACCCCGCACAGCCATCCCACACAACTAATATAGCATACCTAGCATAGCTTCAAAAGTAGATAGTAGCATCTAAAATATCAATTAAATCACAAGTCAAAGACATACCAGATGAAAGATACAGATCTGTGAATAAGCCACATTTCAGATTTTTAAAACGTTATCAGGGAAGACAAAAAATAATGTAAATCTATCTACTAACACGTTGCACAATACACCACTATTCTACTCATCCAGTTTTCTCTACTCCTTCCGTGCTATCACCAATCGGCTCAACTAAGATATTGATATCCACTAACCAAGAAAAAAACCTTTCAGATGACAGTCTGATAAACATATTCAGGTATATGATTTGTTAATAAAACCGTGCAATATTCCAGGTAGAAATCACAGTTTACAATTGCCCAACCCACCATCACAAATCGACTAGAATTACAGAAATCGAGCAACGATGTATGGACAATTTTACTCACATAAAACATTTCATAAAATAGAACCAAAGCTATTAGCAATGGAAAGACCCAGTTCTTGTATTTCAAGACCATATTTCTACGATTTTTCTAAGCTTTTACAGCGAAAAACACTATAAATCCGATAAGTTACGCATATCCACATAAACAAACGTACCACACACGATTACACATAGACGATGTCAACCACACACACCACACAACCCCTACCCCCCCCACACCCCACGGCACCCAACGTAATTACCGACAACACGAAGTTTTTTACTCTTACTAATACAGATAATGCACCCTGTAACATCATTTTACAAATATCATATACAGTTTGTTCGAAAGGTCATATTAGCCATAACAAAAGCCGTGGTTACACAATAACATACTAGGAAATCAAGCCTCAATATGTCTTGACCGTCATCTATCAGAGTGGATCTAGTTTAATTGAAAGCTAAATCATTATACTGACTATAAATACAGGGTTGACAGCAAATCGAAGACAATTGTTCTTAATGCACGGCTGGATTTCTTTTTTAAAATTACCTTAACTTTTCAATCAGGTTGGCAAGTGGAAGAGCTATACCAACAAAATGGCGATATGCGTTTAAAATATTTGCGACAAGAAAGTACGTTTATCGATATAAATATGCTTCCTTGAGCGTGTTCTTTCCATCATTCCTTGGGCAATGTACCTTTTCTATTATAAACGCTTTGGTCGATAGATTCCTCTGTCCTTCGCCAATGTCCACACCAACGACGATCTCCCTAACGTTCCAAATTTCAGAACGCCACAACAAAGAAATGTCCTCAAAACGCACTAAGTATATAATTGTATAAAACGGTTTCAAATTCCATACATTATGATGTTTTAACAAACTATAAAATTTACGACTGAAAAGAACTGACCGGATAAGTATGCGTTAGAAAAACGACTTTGACGAGGAACAGGTTCCGATTGGCCTTCACGCTGAGGCGCACTTAAGATAAAGGCGTCTCTGTACATTTTTGGTCATTTTATAATGGCTTGAACGTCCCCCATCCACCGATTTCAATGAAAACGTGTGACGTCACAGACAAACACCACCGCCCCACAGAGGATAGACGTAGAACACACATGTCGGTTTCTTCATAGCATTCCTGGGCCACACCACTTATGAAACAGATTCTCCCGAGATAGAGTAAAACACTTTCTGATAAGATCTTGAATCCGTTGTCATGAAAAAGTGCTGTGAATTTTCTGTACCACTCAGAGACAAAATTGTCAAGACACCGTATGCAAGATATAGACTGGGAGTTTTCTTGGGTAGTCCTAAATTACACACTAATGTTTGTACGATCAAAATTACGCACAGGCATTATATTATAACCAACTTTGCTAATATGTCGAGATGCGCACCCTGATAGTGACAAGCATTTTATCTTGCCATAGATTTACAAGCAGATTTAAGTCAGAACTGTAACTTGGCCCATCAGGAACATTCCTTCTTGGAGCAACTCCAGTGTAGATTTGGCCTTGTGTTGTAGGTTATTGTCCTGCTGAAAGGTGAATTCCTCTCCCAGTGTCTGGTGTAAAGCAGATTGAAGCAGGTTTTCTCTCTAGGATTTTGTCTGTTCTTAGTTCCATTCCATTTATTTTCATCCTGAAAACTCTATGGTATTTGCTGATGACAAGCATACCCATACCATGATGCAGCCACCACCATGCTTGAAGATAGGAGGCAGTTACTCAGTGATGTGTTGTGTTGGATTTGCCCCAAACATAAGACATTCTGTTTTTTTACAGTAACTTATTTACCTTGTTGCATATAAGATTTATGTTTTGGAATATTTGGAAAATGTATTTCTGTATATTTGTATTATTTTCACTCTGTCATTTAATTCACCCCCCCTTCAGCATTAACATCCTCTGGGATCTCGCTGAGGAGTTTCTGAAGAAACACAGTCTGATCTCATTCAGGGAGTCAAAACCCAAGCCGATAGCAGATGTTCTGGGTCAAGGACATGATTGGTGAGAAGAGTACTCCAGAATAACAGCTGAAACAACTGAACAGGAGCGAATGAGAAGAACTACTGAATGCAGTCCCCCTAAAGGACCAGAAGTGATGGAGCTTGTCTCAAAGCTCTCAGTGACATGACAACCATCTTGTTAAGTACTTGAGTGAATCTAGGTAAGACCTTTTTCTTTTCTCCCTCCCTTGAATATGTGGATGATTAATATAGGTCAAATAAAAACATAGCTACCCAGATCAAAGAGAAAGTCTTTTTCAGAATGGAAGCATGTTTTTGTGTTGCTGCCTGTAATAAATGTATCTTATTATAGTTCTATCATAGGACCATCATCCATCATTATCTAGGTGTATCATAGAACCAATCACATCATTATCTCAGGTGTCTCTCACTCCTCATTCTTCTCTTGACTTTCTGATCTCTCTCTTCCCTTCTCTCCCTATCCTCTGTCTTGTAGCACCTAATCTGAAGATGCTGAGGCCTGTCTCCTAGTCTGTGGACAAAGACACTTCTCCACCTAATCTGAAGATGCTGAGGCCTGTCTCCTAGTCTGTGGACAAAGACACTTAAATTATTGTTAGGAATTATGTTTGTTTTTCTTTTAACAAATGTCTGTATTTTATTCATGTGCTGTTCTTAAACCAATGTGTGTTCATCAAGTGGCTGACTGTACAAATCCTCACTATCAGTTAGCTGTAATTTGGCAGCAAGCCCAGATGAGTGTTTTTAGAACGAGATATCTCAGTTTCAAGGTCTCAGTTTAGAGAGAAGAAGACTGGTGAAGTGTTGGTCTGTCAAATGCTATGAACCAGTATGCGGTTAGCTAGTTGCGAGGATCCAGATGAAAAGTTTTCCGAGTTTGCGGTAGGAATCCGGGGATATGGAGAGAAAATAGGTCCGTTATGCTCTGGTTTGAGTCACGTTTGTACGACTGGAGAGAGCTTTCCGGAGCTAAAGGTTAGCTGATGACCGCTAGAAGTGGTTGGCTGACTGATAGCTGGTAGCTGGCTAGCTTCAGTTGAGGGATTCCAGATCCGAAGTAAGTAGAAATACTTTAGATTAAAAAAACTGATCCACGCCACATTGGGTGAGGCTGGTTGCCAGGAGAGTATTTAGAAATGGAGGTTTAAGAAAATATTTTTAAAGAATGTGGAAGAAAAGTATATAAAGATATATACAAGGGACACGACAGGACAAAGATGTCTGACTGCTACGCCATCTTGGATTTATGTTGGATTATTCTGTTGATATCTTGGATAATGTGGTTTATTGTATTACTGTGTTACCATGGCAATCTATCATAAACTGTTTATATTCTGTTAACAAATGTCAATGCTATAATATTATGTGTGCTTTTTCATATTGTTAAACAACATTCAAGTCTGCTAACATTTCCTCATAAATGTTACAAATTTCGACCATTTGTATTATTTTTCTCATCACTGCAGGACTTTTATTTTGAAGGAAATGACAAGGATCACACCTTATTCTTGCTGGGTCTTTTGTTAGTCTTACTGGAGAAACGGAGGTGAAGCGAAGTAGTGGCACAGATTGAGCTATAATAGAGAACCCTTTCCTCTACTTCCTTATAAATTTTACTTCCTGTTTCCAACAAAAAGAGCTGCTGACAGACTGAGGAGGTTGTGGTTGATTATTCAGTCTCTCTCACGACCTCTAACAGGCCAACACTGTACAATATATTCATAAAATACATTTATGTGGTTTTATGTTGAATGACAAATTCTCAGAGCCAGTTTCACAGACACATTCAGAATGATAATGCAATATATGTAAGTACATTCCAATAAACATCACAATAACAAGTTTCCAATAACAATGGTTACAATACACGTTTCCAATACATGGTTACAATACACTTTTCCATACATGGTTACAATACACGTTTCCAATACATGGTTACAATAGCACGTTTCCAATACATGGGTTACAATACACGTTTTCCAATACATGGTTACAATAACACGTTTCCAAATAAATGGTTACGATGAACACGTTTCCAATATCAAGATCCAAAGTCAAGTTTATTTTATCTGACCCTTCGTACATCAGCTAATATCTCGAAGTGCTGTAAGCAGAAACCCACCTAAAACCCCAAAACAGCAAGCAATGCAGTGTGAGAGACACGGTGGCTAGGAAAAAACTCCCTAGAAGGCCAAAACCTAGGAAGAAACCTAGAGAGTAACCAGGCTATGAGGAACCAGGCAATGCATATACAATAGTAGTTGTTCCATACTGAATAGACTGTCAATACATTGCTTACATTATGAGTGTTTCGCAACAGTTCTTCAATACAGTACAGCAAGTACACTTCTACAATACACTTATTACATTACACGTTTACAAGACAATTACAATACACTGTTTCGCAATACATATTACAATGACATCGTTTAACGAAGACATATACAATACATGTTCGTCCGAAACATTTACATTAGCAGGCGTTGTGTGTTCAGTGGGGTGATGAAGGTCTTCATGAGTCGTGTTCAGTGGAGTGATGAAGGTCTTCATGAGTCATGTTCAGTGGGGTGTAATGATATAGAACATTCAGACAGAAATACAGAGCCTTGCAAAAGTARCTGCATCACATTTTATTGTGTTACAAGGTGGGATTAAAAGGGATTTCATCGTCATTTCTTGTCAACAATCTACACAAAATACTCTGTAATGTCCAAGAATATATATATTTAGATTGATAGAAATAAAATGCCTAAAATAGTCGTTCCATAAGTATTCAGCCCCCCGAGACAAAACTTAGAAACACCGTTGGCAACGATTACAGCTGGGAGTCTTCTTGGGTAAGTCTCTAAGAGCTTTACACACCTGGATTGTACAATATTAGCCCACTATTATTTTCATAATTCTTCAAGCTCTGTCAATATGTTGAGGATCATGGCTAGACAGCCATTTAAGTCTTGCCATAGATTTACAAGCAGATTTAAGTCAGAACTGTAACTTGGCCACTCAGGAACATTCCTTCTTGGTGAGCAACTCCAGTGTAGATTTGGCCTTGTGTTGTAGGTTATTGTCCTGCTGAAAGGTGAATTCCTCTCCCAGTGTCTGGTGTAAAGCAGATTGAAGCAGGTTTTCCTCTAGGATTTTGTCTGTTCTTAGTTCCATTCCATTTATTTTCATCCTGAAAACTCTATGGTATTTGCTGATGACAAGCATACCCATACCATGATGCAGCCACCACCATGCTTGAAGATAAGGAGGCAGTTACTCAGTGATGTGTTGTGTTGGATTTGCCCCAAACATAAGACATTCTGTTTTTTACAGTATTACTTTATTACCTTGTTGCATATAAGATTTATGTTTTGGAATATTTGGAAAATGTATTCTGTATATTTGTATTATTTTCACTCTGTCATTTAATTCACCCCCCTTCAGCATTAYCACTCTCTGGGATTCCTGCTGAGGAGTTTCTGAAGAAACACAGGSCTGWACTCATTCAGGGAGTCAAAAACCCAAWGCCGATAGCAGATGTTCTGRGGTCAAAGGACATGATTGGTGAWGAAGAGTACTCCAGAATAACAGCTGAAACAACTGAACAGGAGCGAATGAGAGAACTACTGAATGCAGTCCTCCCTAAAGGACCAGAAGTGATGGGAGCTTGTCTCAAAGCTCTCAGTGAACATGAACACCATCTTGTTAAGTACTTGAGTGAATCTAGGTAAGACCCTTTTCTTTTCTCCCTCCCTTGAATATGTGGAATGATTAAATATAGGTCAAATAAAAACATAGCTACCCAGATCAAAGAGAAAGTCTTTTTCAGAATGGAAGCATGTTTTTGTGTTGCTGCCTGTAATAAATGTATCTTATTATAGTTCTATCATAGGACCATCATCACATCATTATCTCAGGTGTATCATAGAACCATCATCACATCATTATCTCAGGTGTCTCTCACTCCTCATTCTTCTCTGTACTTTCTGATCTCTCTCTTCCCTTCTCCTCCATCCTCTGTCTTGTAGCACCTAATCTGAAGATGCTGAGGCCTGTCTCCTAGTCTGTGGACAAAGACACTTCTCCACCTAATCTGAAGATGCTGAGGCCTGTCTCCTAGTCTNGCTGAGGCCTGTCTCCTAGTCTGTGGACAAAGACACTTCTCCACCTAATCTGAAGATGCTGAGGCCTGTCTCCTAGTCTGTGGACAAAGACACTTAAATTATTGTTAGGGAAATTATGTTTGTTTTTCTTTTAACAAATGTCTGTATTTTATTCATGTGCTGTTCTATAAACCAATGTGTGTTCATCAAGTGGCTGACTGTACAAATCCTCACTATCAGTAGCTGTAATTTGGCAGCAAGCCCAGATGATGTTTTTAGAACGAGATATCTCAGTTTCAAGGTCTCAGTTTAGAGAGAAGAAGACTGGTGAAGTGTTGGTCTGTCAAATGCTATGAACCAGTATTGCGGTTAGCTAGTTGCGAGGATCCAGATGAAAATGTTCCGAGTTTGCGGTAGGAATCCGGGGATATGGAGAGAAAAATAGGTCCGTTATGCTCTGGTTTGAGTCACGTTGTACGAACTGGAGAGAGCTTTCCGAGCTAAAGGTTAGCTGATGACCGCTAGCAGTGGTTTGCTGACTGATAGCTGGTAGCTGGCTAGCTTCAGTTGAGGGATTCCAGATCCGAAGTAAGTAGAAATACTTTAGATTAAAAAAACTGATCCACGCCACATTGGGTGAGGCTGGTTGCAGGAGAGTATTTAGAAATTGAGGTTTAAGAAAATATTTTTAAAAGAATGTGAAGAAAAAGATATAAAAAGATATATACAAGGGACACGACAGGACAAAGATGTCTGACTGCTACGCCATCTTGGATTTATGTTGGATTATTCTGTTGGATATCTTGGATAATGTTTGGTTATTTGTATTACTGCTGTTACCATGGCAACTATCTAGTAATATACTTTTAATGCTGTTAACAAATGTCAATGCTATAATATTATGTGTGCTTTTTTCATATTGTTAAACAACATTCAAGTCTGCTAACATTTCCTCATAAAATGTTACAAATTTCYACCATTTGTATTATTTTTCATCATCACTGCAGGACTTTTATTTTGAAGGAAAATGACAGAGATCACAACCTTATTCTTGCTAGGTCTTTGTTAGTCTTACTGGAGGAACGGAGGTGAAGCGAAGTAGTGGCACGATTGAGCTATAATAAGAGACCCTTTCCTCTACTTCCTTATAAATTTACTTCCTGTTTCAACAAAAAAAGCTGCTGACAGACTGAGGAGGTTGTGTTGATATTCAGTCTCTCTCACGAACCTCTAACAGGCCAACACTGTACAATATATTCATAAAATACATTTATGTGGTTTTATGTTGAATGACAAATTCTCAGAGCCAGTTTCACAGACACATTCACAATGATTATGCAAATATAGTAAGTACATTCCAATAACATCACAATACAAGTTTCCAATACATGGTTACAATACACGTTTCCAATACATGGTTTACAATACACGTTTCCAATACATGGTTACAATACACGTTTCCAATACATGGTTACAATACACGTTTCCAATACATTCGGTTACAATACACGTTTCCAATATCAAATCAAATCAAGTTTATTTATCTAGCCCTTCGTACATCAGCTAATATCTCGAAGTGCTGTACAGAACCCAGCCTAAAACCCCAAACAGCAAGCAATGCAGGTGTAGAAGCACGGTGCGAGGAAAAACTCCCTAGAAAGGCCAAAACCTAGGAAGAAACCTAGAGAGGAACCAGGCTATGAGGAACCAGGCAATGCATATACAATACACGTTTCCAATACATGTACAATACACTTCTACAATACATGGTTACAATACAAGTTTCCAATACATACACAATACACTTCTACAATACATTTACAATACACGTTTACAAGACATATACAATACATGTTTCCAATACATTTACAATACACGTTTACAAGACATATACAATACATGTCTCCAATACATTTACAATACACGTTTCCAATACATTTACAATACACGTTTCCAATACATTTACAATACACGTTTCCAATACATTTACAATACATGTTTACAATTCCTCCTAAAGGGTGTCATTTCAGATGGTAATCCTAGACTCTCCTCATCTCCTCCAATAGGATGTCATTTCAGATGGTAATCCTAGACTCTCCTCATCTCCTCCAATAGGGTGTCATTTCAGATGGTAATCCTAGACTCCCCTCATCTCCTCCAATAGGATGTCATTTCAGATGGTAATCCTAGACTCTCCTCATCTCCTCCACTAGGGTGTTATGTCAGATGGTAATCCTAGACTCTCCTCATCTCCTCCAATAGGATGTCATTTCAGATGGTAATCCTAGACTCTCCTCATCTCCTCCAATAGGATGTCATTTCAGATGTAATCCTAGACTCTCCTCATCTCCTCCAATAGGATGTCATTTCAGATGGTAATCCTAGACTCCTCATCTCCTCCAATAGGATGTCATTTCAGATGGTAATCCTAGACTCTCATCTCCTCCAATAGGATGTCATTTCAGATGGTAATCCTAGACTCCCTCATCTCCTCCAATAGGATGTCATTTCAGATGGTAATCCTAGACTCCCCTCATCCCTCCAATAGGATGTCATTTCAGATGGTAATCCTAGACTCTCCTCATCTCCTCCAATAGGATGTCATTTCGGTGGTAATCCTAGACTCTCCTCATCTCTCCAATAGGTGTCATTTCAGATGGTAATCCTAGACTCTCCTCCATCTCCTCCAATAGGAGGTCATTTCAGATGGTAATCCTAGACTCCCCTCATCTCCTCCAATAGGGTGTCATTTCAGATGGTAATCCTAGACTCTCCTCATCTCCTCCAATAGGTGTCATTTCAGATGGTAATCCTAGACTCCCCCTCATCTCCTCCAATAGGATGTTCATTTTCAGATGGTAATCCTAGACTCCCCTCATCTCCTCCAATAGGGTGTCATTTCAGATGGTAATCCTAGACTCCCCCTCATCTCCTCCAATAGGATGTCATTTCAGATGGTAATCCTAGACTCCCCTATTCTCCTCCCAATAGGATGTCATTTCAGATGGTATATCCTAGACTCCCCTCATCTCCTCCAATAGATGTCATTTCAGATGGTAATCCTAGACTCTCCTCATCTCCTCAATAGGATGTCATTTCAGATGGTAATCCTAGACTCCCCTCATCTCCTCCAATAGGATGTCATTTCAGATGGTATCCTAGACTCCCCTCATCTCCTCCAATAGATGTCATTTCAGATGGTTAATCCTAGACTCCCCCTCATCTCCTCCAATAGGTGTCATTTCAGATGGTATCCTAGACTCCCCTCATCTCCTCCAATAGGATGTCATTTCAGATGGTAATCCTAGACTCCCTCATCTCCTCCAATAGGGTGTCATTTCAGATGGTAACCTAGGACTCTCCTCATTC
>NC_036852.1:7375538-7386729 GCF_002910315.2 Salvelinus sp. IW2-2015
CGATGACACTCCTGTAACATCATTTTACAACATACATATACAGTTTGTTCGAAAAGGTGCATATTTAGCCATACAAAACCGTGGTTACACAATAAAAATACTAGGAAATCAAGCCTCAATATGCTGACGTCATCTATCAGAGTGATCTAGTTTATTGAAAGCTAATCATATACTTGACTAAAAAAATACAGGGTTTACAGGAATCGAAAGACAAATTAGTTCTTAATGCAACCGCTGACTTACATTTTTAAAATTATCCTTACTTTTCAATACAGGGTTCGCCAAGTGACGCGATAACAAACAAAATGGCGAAATATGCGTTTAAAATATTTCGACAGAAACACGATTTATCATCATAAATTTGTTCTTACTGTGAGCTGTTCTTCCATCAGAATCTTGGGCAAAGAATCCTTTCTTGGGTTTAATCGTCTTTTGGTCGAAAGCTGTCCTCTTGCCATGTGGAAATGCACACTGCGTTCGGCATGAACTGTGAACGTTCCCAGCTGTTCAAAGTGGCCTCAGAAATAAATGGGTCAAAATCGCACTAAACGGATATAAATTGCTATAAAACGGTTTAAAATTAACTACCTTATGATGTTTTTAACACCTCTAACGAGTAAAACATGACCAGAGAAATGTTACTTGCTAAACAAACGCTTGGAAGGAGGCGAGTCCGATGTCCTCTGTGCGCAAAACCAGCGCAGCAAAGGGATGCTGCTTCCGGTATTTGCTCTTTTATGCAGCCCTGAACGTGCAATCGACTCATTCAACATCGTCATCACGTACTGACATCCAGGGGAAGACGTAAGCAGTGTCCGTATCCTCATAGCAATAACAGTGGCCTTTAAACTGACTCCAGATCAGGGGCCAAAATGTGTGAAATCTGACTCCATGTCAGGGAAATTGATGTAGAATTAGTTCTGTTCCACTCAGAGACAAAATTCCAACTCCTATAGAAACTGGAGACTGTTTTCTATCCAATAATAGTAATAATATGCATATTGTACGAGCAAGAATTTAGTAGGAAGCCGTTTAATCTGTAATGCAATTATGCTAATGAGAAAACAGCACCCCCTGTAGTCGCAAGAAGTTAAACTAATTATGACAAATGTTAAGAAACTGTTGAGCAATGAAATAAAGTAATGACTTTTCAAATAAGTTACCTCACACGTTATGTTGGCTGACAATTTGCTAGCTACGCTGTCCTTACGAACCACATAGCATATCATTACAGCTGTATGTACCGGTATGTTAGCTACCTACCTAACGTTATAGTAGTTGGCTACTTATACATCAAACGTGTCAGTATATTAACTACAGGCTAACTAATGTAATAAATGATGTTTTTATCTGACCTTAACACATAGCTATAATACTGATATAATGCCTTCTTTATTAAAGCAGACTTTGTCGTGACACTTTGCTACACCCCATAGTTAAACTTTCCAATATACACATCCAACCTTCCCCATTACTTAGGGCAAATGGGTGAGCAGCCAGAATAGGTCTGGCATGTCCACATACGACAGAGTCCTTTCTATTAAGTGTTTTGTAGACCAACCACATATTCTCCCTTTCCTCATAACCAGTTTCAGTCCCCAATTGGTCACTATCTGAGATGTCTTTTACATTTATTACCTGTACCGGATTGGAGAGCTTAGGTGGTGGTGTGGGACTTGGTCTTGAAGTGGTGGAGGAGATCCGGAGGAGGCCGGCTGAACCCTGATCCGTTGGAACTGGCAGTACTGTGATGGTAACATCCCCATCGTATCCTAATCAGACAGCTCAGGACCACAAGCAGTCCTGTAAAGCCCCATCCTCTCCCAGAGAACACGTCATCAGCCAGAGATCAAGCAACACTTTCACTTCTATGAACTTCTATGAACGTTCACAGTGATGAAAGGGCGGGGTCAGGGACTTTTCATTAAGGAGTTGACCCCCGAGCTTTATTAGCAACAGTTCTTCTCCTTAACTCTGTGATCATTCGGCAGTGTCAGTGTGTCTCACCCTCCAAGTGCGATATGCCCCCAGGTCGAGTGAWTCACCTTCTCCTTTAATTCACCTGCAACGCATAAAATCCTGGACATACAGGTTTGGTTAACCACCAGTTTCTCATTTGTTTTATCTGATTATATATTTAACTTCTATACCTATTTGTTTGCTATAATTATAATAATTATTATTATTATTTTTAATTTTTTTATATATATATATATATATTTTTTTTTAATAATTAGTTTATTATCCAATAGGCCCCATCCTATCCTTTTGATACCTGGCTCTGGCCAGGTAACAACCCTACCTACTCTAAATAATGACTTAGGTAAGATTAGTAAAAAATCCTTATGTTCTACATTATCATCTAGGAACGCCCCTTCCAAAACTCCCCTCTCTGCTCACAAACCTTCAAGGTCTCAGCAGTGTGGGGAGGGCCTCTCTGTCTGCCCTTTTCCTTATCTGTCTGTAACCACTGTTCTGTCTCCAAATTCTAACTAAATGTCTCACTGTTTGGCTTCATCTAACCTCATGGATTTTTAGAAAAACATGTCTATGGTGGCAATTTCTAAAGTCCTTACATAACCTTTATCAAACTATCTGCATCCTAGCATGTCATATACCCCTGTCAATTTTAATACTATTTAAATAAAAATCTTCTAATTGCCAAAACAAATGCTAACCATATCAAATCCTTTCTTTTCTAATAAGCTCTCTCCCCCAAGAGTCCACTATTCTTTATTTAACATAATTAATAAATGTTTTACAGTGTGGATACCTTATCAACAGTAAAGTACCACTCCTAAGAACTGAAACTTATTTCTTTTCATTAATGATTTTAATGTTTATGTATTTTCCTGCCCTATAGGCTTAAAATATCTCCCGTTCAACCCTCAATGTATCATATCTCCCTCCATTTATTATCAATGACAAAGGGGATTTTTCCAGTTGTAAATAGTCAATTAATTTACCTCATAACTAGTATCACAAATGACCACAAATGCATTATCTACATGGCCCTCCCCCGAAGCTGATCAGACTTCAAGAGACAGCCATGATGCAGGTCAAAGGTTACAACACCCCCTTACATTCGTGTTCCATACCATGTCTAGACCTATTAAAGAACCCCTTATCTTTAAAAATTAAACATTTCCTTGTCTAATTAAAACTCAGAAAATAAAACTTTATCAACTCCAAAATGTAAACGTACCATATACTTCGCTAATTTCAAATCGCATGTCAGTCATCCATAATAATTATAACATTCCGATGGGCACAACTTTATCCTGTTTCTCCGTTATTCTCTAGAATTCATCAGGTTTAGGTAACTGTCACTTCTACGATTCAGTAATATAAATACGACTCACGTCTCTATACATTATTCATCAAGATCATTGAGGCAACCCAACGTATCACATCGAAAGGGCATCGTTATCATTTAAAATTAGATTAGTCTTTCATTTTAACCTAAACAAGTTATTAAAACGTTTCAGTTTATATCCTATACCGACACTAATGACCATTTTTTCTTAGGCAAAACATACAAATGGTTTAATTACAATTAAAAACTCAGATTTTAGTCAGTACCGTGAATCGAAGTCCGGTCTCAAGCTTGGGAGGCAGCTATTTAACCCCTGAGCCACCATTATTTTTGGAATAAAAGAGCCAATAACCCTATTATTATAATTTTCTGTAGTCTCTCTACTTCGAATTGGTTTTCAGTTTTTTGTTATGTCACCAGCATTCAACCAGACTCCCCGTCAAATTTAGGCTGCTCAAATCAGCTCTGACCTCAGTCAGTGTTCTGGAAGGAATTGGGGCTGGAGTGCAGTGTGTAAGGTGGTGTCAAGGTGCGCCTGATTTACCTTTGACCTGAACTGAGTGTGAAGTAACCTCCTTCACTTCGTACGGTCCAGTCCACCTGGGTTCCAGCCACTTTCTTTTGTGGACTTTAACCTCCACCCAGTCACCAACTTTTTACCTTCAGTGGTGGCGGATCTCCCGTCAGCTCCCCCTCTTGGACCTTGTGAATCTGTGTGGAGAGAGCTGCAGAAAGTTCCGTCAGTTTCCTCACATAATCAGACATTACAATTTGTTGTACATCAAGGGCGGGCATATGACCTCCCGCCCTTGGTGGACCAGGCATGACTCTTCCAGTCATTATCTCATGAGGAGAGAGATGGGTGCCTGCACCTGGAGAGGCTCTCATGGCCATCAACGCCAGGGGCAGGGCTTCAACCCAAGTCAACTTCGAACCTGCACATACTTTGGCTATCTTCGCCTTCAAAGTTTGATTGGCCGTTCCACGAGGCCTTGAGAATCGGGCCTGTACACCGATCCAAATTTGTGCACAATTCCAAACCTTTCCTCCACCTCTCGCAGGTGTTTGTCCCCCTCTCGCTCTATCCTGCATCCTTTGATCGAAGTATTTCATTGAATTTAAGTTTAGGGACGGTATTTGTAGCCATTTTATTCAAATTACGTCTAGG
This sequence comes from Salvelinus sp. IW2-2015, assembly GCF_002910315.2. Lineage (NCBI taxonomy): Eukaryota > Metazoa > Chordata > Actinopteri > Salmoniformes > Salmonidae > Salvelinus > Salvelinus sp. IW2-2015. The sequence continues at coordinate 7,380,023 of NC_036852.1, forward strand.
ATTATTCCACTATCTTGGTGTACTTAGCCCGTCACTGGTCGAAACCAGCGATGTATCCTTGGTGCCGACACAGACTTATCTCTTCTGTCCCACCCTCGTACACAAAGAATTTTATTGCCGTATATTTAATGAATTATTTTACTATTTTCCAAAAATATTTCAGCAATATCCTTTTGGAACAATATATTAGTAAATTCAAGCGCTCCTAAAATAATTATCAAAACGATTTTAGGACCTACGTTCGGTTAGTATTTTATTAGTATATGTTTAACGAATTCATTAAGTATTTTCCCAAAGTAATTCAAATGCGTACTTATGAGACAATACGTTAGTAAATTCAAGCGCGCCTAGAATGATTATTGGAATAATTCTAGGACTTCTTTTTCTCAAAAAATATTATTATCACATTTTCAACTAATTAATTAAATACTTTCCCAAAGTATTTCAAATGTGTCCTTTTGGGACAATATATTAATAAWTTCTAGCGCTTCTATAATAATTGTCCAATTAATTCTAGTCCTTAAGGAAATACCAACAGCACAAGAGGGAAAAATCAAGTCATCACTCAGCATGGCGGCTGCAAAACGGCCCAAACTTTGACTCGGCGGTCACTTCAACACAGCCTTACTGTAAAGTTCTAGTAATTAGTAACAATCAGCCTCGTGAAAACGGTCAATCTGTCACATTAATTTGGAGAGTCCAGGATTAATTCCTATACTCCTAGTTCAAGCTTAGACTTCTGACCAATGCTTCTAGTCGAAAAATAGTTATCGACTAGTCTCGGTTCTGCTAATGCAACTTGAATTCCAAAATATCAAGCATAGACTTATTTACTGACTATCTACTGGAATGCCAACTCCACTAGTCTCAGGTTCGCTATTACCAACTTGATCATACAATTTTCATCAATTCCTCACTGTTTCATCAGACTACTTGGAATACATTTCAGACAAAATACATTTAATTCCTCACTGTTCATCAGACTACTTGGAATACATTTCAAACAAAATACATTTAATTCCTCACTGTTCATCAGACCACTTGGAATACATTTCAAACACAATTCCCCTAATTCCTCACTGTTACATCAGACTACTTGGAATAGGATTTTTTACGCAGATATATTTACACAATGCCTTTGATATTTAACCTCTTATGGCTCAAAAATCAGCAGTGAGTATCAGCAGTGGAAAGAGGTGGCCATTTCAAACGGCCTCGTACTCAATTCTTGTTTGTACAATATGCATATTATTATTACCTTTGGATAGAAAACACCTTAAAGTTTCTAAAAAAGGTTTAATTATTTCTCTAAGTGAAACATAACTCTTTTTACAGCCCATTTTCTGTAAAAAGTGACATTTCCAAGAAGCTATGTCTCTCTTCAAGATACTCTCTATAAAAGGCCTTGGCACTTAGGACTGTACAAACACGTCACACATCTTCCCCTGGTTGTCATGCGGAAGTGAGAGAAAAAATGACTTGATTATCTCTGTCAGGGACTGAAAAGAAGATCTTTGAGTGAAAAGTGCGCACTTAATTTTTTTTTCTGGGCGCGAGGTAGGAACTGGACTGCGCTCCTGGAAAACACTCGTTATAGGTGAATATGACCTCCAGCTTCGATTTTTTTGATACATTCAAAATATCATCTAAAGTATGTTTTTTCAATATACTTTAATTATATTATTGAAATTTATTCTGGACTTTAGACGTGATGCGACGCAAGAATTTTGTCAAGACGGAGAGGTTAGCACGGCATGGCCAGTGTGCCATGCTATTTCAAGAGGGACATCGTTCGTTCTAGGTCCAAATGAACACGGTTTTGAACAAAGGACCCTTTGGAGAACATTCTGATGGAAAATCAACAAAGATAAGGACCCAATTTGGGATGCTTTTTCATATATCTGTCGAACTGTGCTATCGCTAGCGTTTGACTAGAATCAATGCTCCTGTGTGTTAGCTATTGTAGTAAAGCTAATATAACGATATATTGTGTTTTCGCTGTAAAACACTTCAGAAATCGGAAATATTGTCTGTATTCACAAGATCTTTCTCTTTCATTAGCTATCCACCATATATTTCTCTGAAATCTTTTCTGATGTGAAATTAGTAGTTGACGTTGGTGTCTGTTTTCTCTGGCTACTGCCGTGCGATTTTGACTGTAGCTATGATGGTGGCTAAGATGGTAGCAGTAATGTAAAACTGATTTATAGCTAAAATATTCAACTTTTTCGAACAAAAATAGATTTATTGTGTAACATGTTATAGGACTGTCATCTGAGGGAGTTTTTTCTGGTTATTTAGGTTTAGTTCTAGGTTAGTTAGGTTGGCTTTGCATGCTAGCTGCATGCTAGCTGCATGCTACCGGTGCTGTGAAAAATATCTGTCTCTCTTTTGTATTGTGGTGAGCTAACATGAATATATGTGGTGTTTCGCTGTAAACATTTAAAGAATGTAAATATTTGTCTGTATTCACAAGATCTTTCTCTTTCATTAGCTATCACCATATATTTCTCTGAAATCTTTTCTGATGTGAAATTAGTAGTTGACGTTGGTGTCTGTTTCTCTGGCTACTGCGGTGCGATTTCTGACTGTACGCTATGATGGTGGCTAGATGGTAGCAGTAATGTAAAACTGATTTATAGCTAAATATGCATTTTTTTTGAACAAAACATAGATTTATTGTGTAACATGTTATAGGACTGTCATCTGAGGTAGTTTTTTCTAGGTTATTTAGGTTGGTTTTAGGTTAGTTAGGTTGGCTTGTGCATGCTACTTCATCCTACTTGTGCTGTGAAAAATGTCTGTCCTCTTTTTTATTGGTGGTGAGCTAACATAATATATGTGGTGTTTTCTCTGTAAAACATTTAAAAAATCGACATGTTGGCTGGATTGACAAGATGTTTATCTTTCAAATGCTGTATTGGACTTGTTAATGTGTGAAAGTTAAATATTAAAAAAAAATAGATTTGAATTTCGCGCTGCACTTGAGCTGGATGTTGTCATAAGTGTACGATGTCGGGCTTGCAGCCTGAAGAAGTTAAAGTATTATATAGATTTAACAGAGATTCATACTCACACCCAGTAATATGATCGAAATTTAGACAATGACTATGATACAATATGCAGATTTTTGATTTAACTGGTTCTGCTTACCTTTGTTTTGAGTACTCTGATCAGTTTCCTGGGGTGAATTGAATCTCCGATGTCTCCTGCGGTCAGGTCACCCGCCCGGTGGATTATTGTCCCCAACTTGTCTTTTCTCTCATCAACTCTCTATGGACCGAATTCAAAGGTTGAAAACCATCCTCTGCTACCAAGTTTTGTTGACGAATCGTTACTTGAGAAATGAGACCAAGTTGAGACGCTGGACAAGGTGGATAAGGTATAGAGAAGGCAGTTTATTTCAAGTGTAAAGATATCTGGCAACACGTGCACGGACTCGTTCATTTAGCTCAGAGGGAACTAGCAGAAGAGAGCCCCGAAACATAGCGTGCAGTACATTTTATACAGTGAATGACGTAGGTAGATTCTGGTAGTTCATGCTCCTGACTGTCATTGTAAGTGGAGCCGTCCCCTCCAGGCTGGTGTTACTGTCCCATTGGTTCTTGGCTGTTTCTTGTTCTTAGAAACCCAGCCTGAAACAAGGGTGTGTGTGTGTGTGTGTGTGCATGTGCGTGCTCGTTAGTGGCATGCCTGCTTATCAGTGGTCATAAAAGGTCTGAGTCAGCCATCCTCCCTGCGTGTGGGAGTGAGGTTAGTATCTGTTACGGGCAGAACGTGTTTAACTGTGGGTGTAGCAAAGTGTCACAAAAAGTCTGCTTTAATAAGGAAGCCATTATAACAATATATAGTATGTGTTAAGTCAATAAAAACAGCATTTCTTAACATGCTACCTGTGCTGTGAAAAATGTCTGTGCTTTTTTCTATTGTGAGGTGAGCTAACATAAATTACGTGCGGTTTTCCCTGTAAAACATTTAAAAAATCGGACATGTTGCTGGATTCATAAGATGTGTATCTTTCATTAGCTGTATTGGACTTGTTAATGTGTGAAAGTTAAATATTAAAAAAATATATATCTTTTGAATTTCGCGCCCTGCACTTGAAGTGTCTGTTGTCATAAGTGTACCGGCGCCGCCCTGCAGCCTGAAGAAGTTAAAGCTTAGTCGCAAATGGGTCTTCCAAATGGACAATGACCCCAAGCATCTTCCAAAGTTGTGTCAAAATGGCTTTAAGGACAACAAAGTCAAGTATTGGAGTGGCATCACAAAGCCCTGACCCATCTGTAGAAAATGTGTGGGCAGAACTGAAAAAGCGTGGCGAGCAAGGAGCCTACAAATTGACTCAGTTACACCAGTCTGTCAGGAGAATGGACCAAAAGGATTATCCCATCTTATTGTGAGAAGCTTGTGGAAGGCTACCCAAAACGTTTGACCCAAGATAAACAATTTAAAGGCAATGCTACCAAATACTAACTGAGTGTATGTAAACTTCTGACCCACTGGGAATGTGATGAAAGAAATAAAGATTTAAATAAATCATTCTCTCTACTATTATTCTGACATTTCACATTCTTAAAATAAAGTGGTGATCCCAACTGACCTAAGACAGGGAATTTTTACTAGGATTAAATGTCAGGAATTGTGAAAAATTGAGTTTAAATGTATTTGGCTAAGGTGTATGTAAACTTCCGACTTCAAGTGTATATGTATTGGAAACGTGTATTGTGTATGTATTGGAAATGTGTATTTTAACCATGTTTTGTAAACGTGTGTTGTATATGTATTGAGTGTGTATAGTAAACGTATTGTAAAATGTATTGTATATGTATTGTATGTGTATTGGAAACATGTGTCGTGTCTTTGGCTATGCCGGAATTAAGTGATATGACATGCTATTCTATAAAATCCTTTCTCTGTATTTAATATGACCTGCTTGAGAAAATCATGTAAATGTAATTAACTAGAGAGTCGGGGCACCACAAAATAATATTTATAGAGCTGGTATCTTCCAAATAAACTCTTAAAGACCTAGTAATATTTTACATCAATAGCAGTCAATATAAATCGTCACCTTAATTCAGTCTCATCTSAAAGTTGTAAATTCTTGGTTATCTTCACAAACCCTGGCTAACAAGTTGAATCAGCAATACAAAATTGGGTTTAATTATTTATTTACTAAATACCTAACTAATCACACAGAATAAATCATACCTTGATTACAAATTACATCATAAAGGAAAACGTCCCTAGCGGGCGGAACAGATATGACAGCTGGTTACACAAAAGAAAAGGGGCTGGGTTTGAGTGAAAGAGCGGGAAGACTGAGGAACAAAGGGAGAAGCCATGCTATCGTAAATACAGTATCTTATGCATTCTAAATTACCGCCCATTTGGAAAAGGAAAATGCAATAAATATTTACTCTGAGCTGCGCTCCGGTACGTTGGTGGTAGATTGAAGACCGTATCGCCAACCCGAGTCTTCTGTCCTTTGAAGAATGTCTCTGGTGGTCACTGGATACGTCTTAGTAACGTCGTGTAGTAGACGGGATACTCTGTCTGTCCTTTCCTGGCCCACGTTTGCAGCTGCTGTTGCTAACTCGGCTAGAAGGTATCACTTCTGTTGTGAATAAGAGTTCAAAGTTCATACCATTCATAACCAAAGCTCACGCTGAGGTTGGCTTAGTTCTGTAGTTGACATGTTAGTCCTTTTAACGTATGGACCGTCGTACTCACATCCTCGGAACAGGAGGTTACATTTTCGTCAAGGCTTTATATAGTGGTGCGAGAAGGGTGTGTTTGAAAAGTTTTATAACCCATGTCTCTTCACAGGGGCGGGCCACTGATTGAGCAGAGCCCTAACCTTATGAAAACCCAAATCTCTCATTTGGAAGCTAAAATTACATTTCATCTCTTCACCAATAATTTTATATTCAAACATTTAAATTGAACAACAATTCCATGTGAATCCGATAACTACAATGTGCAGACTTTCCACTGTAGAGTTTGTCATCCTATCATTGATGAGAATGTCTCAGATGACAACCGAACTAACATCATATTCATTAAGTACCAAAAAGCACCGCATATGTTCAATTGGTCGGATTACCAGAATAAAGTTAATTTCCCCCCACCTTCTGATGTTCCCAGAATCTCTATGTTAACCAAGGGATTTTTCAAATGTCACACCATTAGGGTAGAGAGGAAAAAGGGGGGAAGAGGTATGTATGACTGTCATAAACCTACCCCCATGCCAATGTCATGACACATGTATTGGAAATGTATTGGAAATGTGTATTGTGATGTTATTGGAATGTACTAACAGGAAAGCTGCTGATAGTCTGAGGTGGTTGTATTGATATTCAGTCTCTCTCATGAACCTCTAACAGGCCAACACTATACAATATATTCATAAAATACATTTATGTTGAATGTGTGTAGGACTGACTGCTAGATAGAGGTCCAGCTAGGTACCTAGTGTAGGACTAACTAACCCTCCTGCTAGATAGGGGTCCAGCTAGGTACCTATTGGAGAACTAACTGACCCTCCTGCTAGATAGGGGTCCAGCTAGGTACCTTGTGGAGGACTAACTGACCCTCCTGCTAGATAGAGGTCCAGCTAGGTACCTAGTGGAGGACTAACTGACCCTCCTGCTAGATAGGGGTCCAGCTAGGTACCTAGTGGAGGACTGACTGACCCTCCTGCTAGA
>NC_036852.1:7388651-7395573 GCF_002910315.2 Salvelinus sp. IW2-2015
TATTGGACTTGTTAATGTGGTGAAAGTTAAATATTAAAAAATATATATCTTTGAATTTCGCGCCCTGCACTTGAAGTGTCTGTTGTCATAAGTGTACCGGCGCCGCCCCTGCAGCCTGAAAAGTTAAAAGCTTAGTCGCAAATGGTCTCCAAAGGGACAGACCCAAGCATACTTCCAAAGTTGTGTCAAAATGGCTTAAGACAACAAAGTCAAGTATTGGAGTGGCATCACAAGCCCTGACCCAATCCTGTAGAAAATGTGTGGGCAGAACTGAAAGACGTGTGCGAGCCAAGGAGGCCACAAATCTACTCAGTTACACCAGCTCTGTCAGAGGTAATGGACCAAAATCACCCATCTTATTGTGAGAAGCTTGTGGAAAGGCCTGAACCAAAACGTTTTGACCCAAGTAACCAATTTAAAGGCAATGCTACCAAAAATACTAACTGAGTGTAATGTATAAGCTTCTGACGCCACTGGGAATGTGATGAAGAAAAAGATTGAAGTAAATTCATTCTCTTCTCGTTACATTGTCTGACATTTCCACATTCTAAAATAAAGTGGTGATCCCAATCTACCTAAGACAGGAATTTTACTAGGATTGTAAATGTCAGGAATTTGTGAAAAATTGAATTTAAATTGTATTTGGCTTAAGTGTATGTAAACTTTCCGACTTCAAGTGTATCATGTATTGGAAACGTGTATGTGTATGGTATTGGAACCTGTGTATTTTACCATGGTTTTGTAAACGTGTGTTGTATATAATGTATTGAGTGTTATAGTAAACGTATGTAAAATGTAATTGTATTGATGTATGTGTATGGGAAACATGTGTCGTGTCTTTGGCTATGCCGGAATTAAGTGATATAGCATGCTATTCTATAAAATCCTTTCTCTGTATTTAATATGACCTGCTTGAGAAAATCATGTAAATGTAATTAACAAGAGAGTCGGGGCACCACAAAATAATATTTATAGAGCGTATCTTCCAAAATAACTCTTAAAGACCTAGTAATATTTTACATCAATAGCAGTCAATATAAATCGTCACCTTAATTCAGTCTCATCTCAAAGTTGTAAATTCTTGGTTATCTTCACAAACCCTGGCTAACAGTGAAAACAAAAAGTTTGGGAATCAAGCAATATACAAAATTGGCGTTTAATTATTTATTTACTAAATACCTAACTAATCACACAGAATAAATCATACCTGATTACAAATACATCATAAAGGAAAACGTCCCTAGGCGGGCGGAACAGATATGACAGCTGGTTACACAAAAGGAAAGGGGCTGGGTTTGAGGAAAGAGCGGGAAGACTGAGGAACAGAAGGGAGAAGCCATGCTATCGGTAAATACAGTATCTTATGCATTCTAAATTACCGCCCATTTGGAAAAGGAAATGCAATAAATATTTACTCTGAGCTGCGCTCCGGTACGGTTGGTGTAGAATTGAAGACCGTATCGCCAACCCGAGTCTTCGTCCTTTGAAGAATGTCTCTGGTGGTCACTGGATACGTCTTAGTAACGTCGTGTAGTAGACGGGATACTCTGTCTGTCCTTCCTGGCCCACGTTTGCAGCTGCTGTTGCTAACTCGGCTAGAAGTATCACTTCTGTTGTGAATAAGAGTTCAAAGTTCATACATTCATAACCAAAGCTCACGCTGAGGTTGGCTTAGTTCTGGTAGTTTGACATGTTAGTCCTTTTAAACGTATGGACCGTCGTCTCATACTCACATCCTCGGAACAGGAGGTTACATTTCGTCAAGGCTTTATATAGTGGTGCGAGAAGGTGTGTTTGAAAAGTTTTATAACCCATGTCTCTTCACAGGGGCGGGCCACTGAGTGAGCAAGCCCTAACTTATGAAAACCCAAATCTCTCATGGAAGCTAAAATTACATTTCATCTCTTCACCAATAATTTTATATTCAAACATTTAAATTGAACAACAATTCCATTGAATGCCGATAACTACAATGTGCAGACTTTCCACTGTAGAGTTTGTTCATCCTATCATTGATGAGAATGTCTCAGATGACAACCGAACTAACATCTTCATATTAAGTACCAAAAAAGCACCGCATATGTTCAATTGGTCGGATTACCAGAATAAAGTTGACCCGACTTATGTTCCCAGAATCTCTATGTTAACCAAGACTTTTTAAATGTCACACCATTAGGGTAGAGAGGAAAAAGGGGGGAAGAGGTATGTATGACTGTCATAAACCTACCCCCATGCCAATGTCATGACACATGTATTGGAAATTGTATTGGAATGTTATTGTGATCTCCACCCTCTCCGAGTTGGCATCTCCGGCCGGCCCACGCTGGATTGCGTCTACTGACAGTCGACCTTCCTACCAGGTGGCGTGGCGAGAATCTGTCTCCCTCACCACCGCTCTCACCACTGTTGTCCCCCCAGGGCTCTGTCTAGGCCCTCTCCTATTCTCGCCTATACACCAAGGTCACTTGCTCTGTCATACCTCACATGGTCTCCCTATTCACTGCTATGCCAGACGACACACAATAATTTCTCCTTTCCCCTTCTGATGACCAGGTGGCGAATCGCATCTCTGCAGCCTGGCAGACATATCAGTGTGGATGACGGAGCACCACCTTCAAGCTGAACCTCGGCAAGACGGAGCTGCTCTGTTTGCCTCCCGGGGAAGGACTGCCCGTTCCATGATCTTCGCCATCAGCGGTTGACCAACTCCATGGTGTCCTCCCTCCCAGAGCGCTAAGAACCTTGGGCGTATCCTGCGGACAACACCCTGTCGTTCTCAACTAACATCAAGGCGGTGGCCCTTCCTGTAGGTTCATGCTTCTACAACATCCGCAGCAGTACGACCCTGCCTCACACAGGAAGCGGCGCAGGTCCTAATCCAGGCACTTGTCATCGCCCGTCTGGATTACTGCACTCGCTGTTGCTGGGCTCCTGCCTGTGCCATCAAACCCCAAACTCATCCAGGAACGCGCAAGCCCGTCTGTATTTCAACCTTCCAAGTCTCTCCAACGTCACCCCGCTCTCCGCTCTCTCCACCTGGCTTCCAGTTGAAGCCCGCATCCGCTACAAACCATGGTGCTTGCCTACGGAGCTGTGAGGGGACGGCACCTTTCAGTACCTTCAGGCTCTGATCAGGCCCTACACCCAAACAAGGGCTCTGCGTTTCATCCACCTCTGCCTGCTCGCCTCCCTACCACTTAGGAAGTTACAGTTCCCGCTCAAGCCCAGTCCAAAACTGTTGCGCTGCTCTGGCACCCCAATGGTGAAACAAACTCCCTCACGACGCCAGGACAGCGGAGTCAATCACCACCTTCCGGAGACACCTGAAACCCCACCTCTTCAAGGAATACCTAGGATAAAGCAATCCTTTCTGCCCCCCCCCCCTTAAAGATTTAGATGCACATTGTAAATGGCTGTCTCCAAACTGGATTCATTAGTGAATGCACCAATCTTGTAAGTCGCTCTGATAGATTTCGCGTTCTGCTAAATGACTTAAAGTACATGTAATTTATTGCGAATCTTCACTAACAGCAAAGGTGCTGATAGTCTGAGGTGGTTGACTTATAGTTCAGTCTTCTCAAATGAACCTCTACAGCCAACACTAGACAATATACTTCATGAAAATACATATGTTGGAATTGAAGGTGTAGAATGCTGACGCTAGATGGAGATCACAAGCATAGGTACCTGTGTAGGACCTAATCTTAACCCTCCTGCTAAGCTTAGGGATTCCACTAGTACCCTAGGGGAGAAGCTAACTGACCCTCTGCTAAGATAGGGTCCAGCCTAGGTACCTACTGTATGCAGGGACTAACTTGACCCTATACTCCCTCATGATACTAGTCAGCTAGTACTCTCAGACTTACCCCCTCCTGCCTAATAGGGTCATCTAGCTTAGGAACCTAGTGGAGGACTGACTGACCCTCCTGCTAGAAAGATTACCACCTTCCAGTGAGTGCTGCAGAAGGAGATAGGCTGTGTGGTTGGACCTCAGTAAGGTTTTGTTATTAATGTGGTCATGTTTGATTGACATTTTCTGTACATTTTTTGTGACCCTGAATTAAAGCAACAGACAGCAAGGACATGTTGAACCATCCTGCCTGTCTATTCTGGCCGGTCTCCCCACCCCCAGGGGTTGGACTAACAACTTGTTGCGTCTGAAGCTGTAACAAGACAGGGTCCAGCTCCCAAAGAAGAGTGATCATCCTGGAAACTTGACTCATTTCTTTTCTCAACACCATGTCGATGATGTCACGTGCCATCTCTGCCCTCTTAGCTATCACCTTCCACTGACTCCATTTCCTCCTGGTTGATGACTGTGTGTTGCAGGAGTCCGTCCAGCAGACCATCCAGGACAGGTCCTGATACTCGTTTCACAAACTCTGTCCTACAGAACGCCAGCTGCTGCTCAGCAGAACCAGTCAGACTGCTCTCAGCTGGACCTCCTGCCCCACCACACAGCACCTGAGAGAGTCAGGTTTACAAAAATAATCAAATTTTGTATTTCACATTTCAGACATTTAGAAACAGACTTCTTTCCAAAGTGATAAAAGTCTAAATTTAATTAACTTAGCACTTAAGAACACATTCTGTAACAATAACGACCTGCACAATGAACACATCACACCACTATGTTCATTTCATATTCGGTTTCACAGAAAAAAAAGGCTGGCATTCGGAACCAGGCTAATCTACATCAAGTCCTGAGGAGATATCATTGTGTCATTTCAGAACCAGGCTAATCTACTCAGTCCTGGAGGAGATATCATTGGGTCATTCAGAACCAGGCTAATCTACATCAAGTCCTGGAGAGATCATTGGTCATTCAGAACCAGGCTAATCTACATCAAGTCCTGGAGGAAATTGTCATTAGGGATTCAGACCAGGGCTAATCTACATCAAGTCCTGGAGGAGATGTCATTAGGTCATTCAGAACCAGGCTATATACATTCAAGTCCTGAGGAGATGTCATGCGCGTCATTCAGAACCAGGCTAATCTACATCTACATCAAGTCCTGGAGGAGATGTCATTGGGGCATTCAGAACCAGGCTGATCTACATCAAGTCCTGGAGGAGATGTCGTTGTTCTTGAAGACAGTCTTTTATAATCAGGACTAGTCCAGGTCCTACAGTAAACCATGTTAACTGGCCCTCAAGTCATTGATATGTACCTCTCATGTTTACTTACTAGTTGAATGGGTTTCAGTGATGAATTCATCTGAAAGAAACAAAAATAGGTTATATCACTCTAAATAGCATCTGTCAGAAAAAGTTAGGATTGACATATGCTCCTACCTTTTTGTACAGTTTCTTTCCATACTATCCTCTCATCATCACCGATTAACTCCATCTCAATCCCTGTAATTTCCATATCCACCTTGAAAAAGCTTGGTGTGGTGTCTCTATGTATGAGATGAATCCTCTGGAGGGAGAGGGAGGGGAGAGAGAGAGAGAGAAAGAGAGAGAGAGAGCTGTTAAACAAAACATGGTTAAACATCAATTAAAAACACAACACCAAATCTTCCTCCACAGTAACTAAACACAACAGCCTCTGAATACCCCATATACTCAAACAGATCAATGTTAATCATTTTGTAACAGGCAACCTCAACCCTCAGTCTCGCTGCCAACATCCCCTCCAGCATTTCCACCACGTCCACAGACCCCTGTCCTCAAATACTGTTCTTTCATGTCTTCCAAATTGCTAATTTAGCTTCCCCTGACACAAAGTTAAGTAAGCAACAGTCTCTGGGCTGCTAGAACCGTCACTGTACAACAGTCTCTGGGCTGCTAGAACCGTCACTGTACAACAGTCTCTGGGCTGCTGCGCTCAGACTAATGATTTTTACCAGCCACCTGATACCAAGAGTGTCCATTTCTTCTTGTCTGACAACATTGGATTAAAAGCGCAGCCCACTTAACCTGCCACTGCACGAGGGTGGGCCAAGGCCTGGTGGACATTCTCTTCTAGGATCATGGGCTTTTCGGCTCAAAGCAGGCCCAGAGACTGTTGTACAGTACGGTTTCTAGCAGGCCCAGAGGACTTGTTGTACAGTGACGCCGTTCGAGCAAGCCAGAGACTGTTGTTACAGTGACGGTTCTAGCAGCCCAGAGACTGTTGTTACAGATGACGTTCTAGCAGCCCAGAGACTTTGACAGTGACCGGTTTAGCAGCCCAGAGGACTGTTGTACGTGACGCGTTCCTAGCAAGCCCAGAGACTGTTGTACAGTGACGGTTCTAGCAAGCCCAGAGACTGCTTGTACAGTGACGGTTTCTAGCAGCCCAGAGACTAGTTGACAGTGACGCGTTCTAGCAAGCCCAGAGACTGTTGTAACAGTGACGGTTCTAGCAGCCCAGAGACTGTTGTACAGTGGACGTCCTGTTTTTATAGCAGGCCCAAGACTGTTGTACAGTGACGGTTCTTAGCAGCCCAGGAGACTGTTGTACAGTGACGGTTCTAGCCAGCCCGAGACTTTGTACAGTGACGGTTCTAGCAGCCAGAGACTGTTGTACAGTGACCGGTTACTATGCAGCCCAAGAGTACTGTTTAACAGTGACGGTTCTAGCAGCCCAGAGACTGTTTGGTACAGTGACGGTTCTAGCAGCCCAGAGGACTGTTGTACAGTGACGGTTCTAGCAGCCACGCAGATGTTGTACAGTGACGGTTCTAGCAGCCCAGAGACTGTTGTAACAGTGACGAGTTCTAGCAGGCCCAGAGACTGTTTGTACAAGTGACGGCTTCTAGCAGCAACAGAGACTGTTGGTACATGACGGTTCTAGCAGCCCAGAGGGACTGTTGTACAGTGACGGTTCTAAGCAGCCCAGAGACTGTGTACAGAAGGGGACGGTTCTAGCAGCCCAGAGACTGTTGACAGTGACGGTTCTAGCACAGCCCAGAGACTGTTGTACAGGGACGGTTCT
>NC_036852.1:7395673-7399395 GCF_002910315.2 Salvelinus sp. IW2-2015
GCGCGCTCTCTTGTCTCCTCTCCTATCTCTCTCTCTGCTCTCTCTCTGTCTATCTCTCGCTCTCTCTCTCCTCCTCTCTCTCCTCTGTCTCTCTCGTGCTCTCTCTATCATCTCTCTCTCCTCTTACTCTCTCCCTCCTCCTCTCTCTCAGATTTTTCAATTTCAATTCAAGGCGCTTTATTGCAGGAAACATGTGTTAAATTGCCAAAGCAATGTGAGGTAGGTAATATACAATCAAATAAACAAAAGAAACGTAAAGTCATTACACATACAAAGTTTAAAACAATACAGGAACATTACAATGTCAATAAATATATATCAGTGTTGTAACAATGTACCAATGGTTCAAGCACTACAAAATTTAAAATAAATACAACAAATAGGTTGTATTCAGTGGGTTTGTTCTCTCTTCTCTCCTCTTCTCTTCTGCTCGTTCTCTCTCTCTCACGTCTGTCTTCTGTTCTGCCTCTTCTCTCTCTCTTGTCTCTCTCTCTCTCGCTCTCCTCTTTCTCTCCTCTCTATCTTCTCTCTCTCCCTCTGTCTCTGTCCTGCCTCTGTCTCTGTTCTCTCTCTCCTCTCCTCTCTCTCTCTCTCTTCTTCTTCTCTCTCATCCTCTCCTCTCTCTCTCTCTCACGTGCTCGCTGGGAGCTGTTTTGGGATGTAATGAGCGAAGGAGTGCGTGTGTTTGTGTAGATTTTAGATATTCAGGAATTCTTTACTTTCGGTTTTCTCTTTCTGGTGCTTTTTTGTTTGTCTTCTGTGCATGATTAAGGTATTATTTTATTTTGTTGTGGTAGAATTAAGTATTTGTTTTGTATCGAATTACGCTGAGTTTGCCGGGATTGCAGCCCGAATGGCACGGCGTTAGTTTATCTGAAGCTTACTGTACGATGGGGAGTTCTGGTCGCCGTAGGAGAGAAGTAGGTATATGAGAAGTTGCTTATGGTCAGGATGAAAAAGCGTGTGGTATTGTCTTAACGAAGAGTGCCTTGTAGTCGTCTGGTTGAGTCAAGGTGTACTTCTTAAAGGACATGTTTATTCAAGTTAAGCTGCTTTTTTCTCCTCAAAAGGTAACAATTTCAAAGTTACTGCGCTTATTCCAATGAGCTATTGGAGCTGGAATTTGCAAGTTCAATTTACAGGTTGTTCCGTTGGGTTGCAACACCCGGCGTGTAACAGTTATGTTGTTGCGACAGTTTATGTGTTTGGACTCACGCGATGCAACTTTAGAGTTTCGTTTAAACAAATCAAGCATGACAAGTAGACGTATATGCTTATGCTAGTCGGGTAGTCAACGGTGTTTTGAGTGTGGGATGTTTGGTCATAAGCGACATGCTTGCCCAGGAAGGCAGAGGGAGGGGCGAGGTGGTCATCGTAACGCTCGGGCCCACTGATGTAGGTGAGAGGGGCCGCCCCACAGTGGTGATAGCATCACGCACCGTGCTGAGCGAGCAAGTTTATCCGGTGTTTGATGGGCACGGAGTTGCAACTTGTATAAGGGAAATGTTCATGGCAGCAGATAAAATATGTTGTAGAAAGTAAGGATGGATCTGCAAGAAGCAGTTCCTCAGACGTGAGGAGGTGCCCAGTACAGAGTGCTGGTACAGGAAGGGGTTCATGTGAGCTAAGACTCCCAGGTAGTGGACGGATGCCACGTATGAGTAATGGGTACTAGGGGGGTTAAGGTGGCTAGTCGTCCAGGTAGTGTAGGAATGCCCAAGTGATACAGTGCTGGGTAAGATGGGGGTTCAGTGGAGCTAGGTTCCAGGTAGTGAGGAGCCCACTAGAGTGAATGGGTTCACGTGGGCTAGTCCCCAGGTTAGTTGGAGGAGAATCCGTGGTACGAGTGATGGGGTGCAAGTGGGAGTGTTGAAACGGGATGTGGTAAGGGAGTCAGTGGTCTGTGGCCTCAGCTGAGGAGGATCAGATGAAGGATTATGGATATCTCTGATTGAAGCACTGCGAGGACTCATTTTGATCTAGAGAGGTAAATGGTTTCTGATCAGACTTTGGGAACTATCAAATTTGCTGATTATTTGATGTGATAAGTTTGTGAGGTCAGCTGTGATGTTAAGAGACTGTGGGTTTAGACATTAGTGAGATAAAGCGGTTTCGCTGAGGAAATTGTTTACTGGGCTGTTGCAGCAGCAAAAGTGGTGGGAAACGTGTGTCGTTAATAAGATAAAATTAAAATAATGATGATGACTGCTTCATTAAGGGTCTTTCTTTGGTCTTCTCTTGGTATTCTGCTTTTCCTTCTCTTTCTAACATGAGAGAGAGAGAGAGAGAGAGAGAGAGCGAGAGCGAGAGCGAGAGAGAGAGACTTAGGTCAGTTTCTTCTTCATCTACTGAATCTCATTATCTCTCTCTCTAATAGCACTGGACACTACAGTAGGTTGAACCATGAGAAAATAGGTCAGTTGATGGGAAGGTACACTCTGGTAATCACACCAAAGTGACCTTTTAAGACCAATGTATTCCTGGCTGGCTACCTTGACATAGCAGCACAAGACTGGCCCTTTTGTGTCCACAAGGTTTGATTCTGATGTGCTGCTGGACTTTTTTCACCCATCCCTTCTTCTTTTCCTTTTCAAAGGAATATATAAGTGGATTAACCCTGTTGTTTTTATTCCAAAATACGTTCATCCTCAAATGCTCCTTTTCAGCGTATTGTAATGACAGTACATTGGTAGGAATACATTGAAAAACAAAAGAGACACTTTATTTTGTGTCTCAGTTCTGAGAACTGTTTAACAATATTACACGTATAAAAGCTATATTTCTTTAATATTCAAGCCCTGGAACTGAACTTTCTAGTGCGGTTTCTTTGTTAGTTTTTGCTCTCTAGCCATCCACTTATTTTGGCTTTTTAACCAGTTTTACATAAATCTGTCTTGTTCTCTGGCTCCGTGTGGTTCACAATGTCCTCCTCCATTACTTTTCCAGTGGCTCTAGTCAATTCATCATGGACCAGTCATAAGCTCATTGCACTCTCATGCAAAATCACAGGGAGTTAATTTACCAAAATTATCTGGAACCGTCATGGTTGAGACTCATTCAAATCAATCGAACCATGGAGTTAAAAAGACAAGGCAATCTGAGGCAAAACACACCCGATCTAGACGACAGATCTACTCTACTCCGGCCACGGAGGTTTAGCTATCGTTGTGACTCAACACAAAGCCAAGGCTGTGTCGTAAGCTGTCTTAAGACAGTCAGGCACATTTGTAACCCACGTTGAGTGGGGAATCCATCCTTTGTGAGCGAGACAACCGTGGCTGCGGTCTGCGGCAGGCCTTTACAACAGAGTGGATAGAGGAAACGTGGAGATACACTCAATTAAACAGAGCTTAGAGAGGAGGCAGGCACAGGCGGGGGTGACCGGGTTAGTGTGACGGCACGAGGCAACCAGAAAATACAACAACACCATCCTCACCTCATGTCCTCTAGTTGGAGAGACATCGAAAAGACGGACTGCTCTTTCTCTAAATCAAACGGTATGTTAACAAAGACCAGAAGCAGGTGGGCAAATTGAAACGGAACCACCGGCAGCAGAACGGAAACATGCAGAAGCTGGACCCAGTACGCAGATAAAATGCCAACAAAAAGGCCAAGAGTATGATCAAACACCCCGTTTGAGACAATGTTTGAGAGAAAGTAGCAGGGTTACAGGGCTGTGAGGCAGAACACTTCCAGTGATTGAAATCAGCTGGACAGTGGTC
>NC_036852.1:7399431-7425261 GCF_002910315.2 Salvelinus sp. IW2-2015
TTGTGTGCGTTTATTTTTGCTATTACTCGTTACTGTAGCCATTGCTATTTAACGTTTAACTGTAGTATCAATCCACAATGGACCAGGACAAGAATATTCCGTGCTCCCAGCAGAATTGGAGTTGACAACGCAAAGACATCAATAACCGACAGAACATGAGACAAAAGCATGCAGTATTAAGCCAGTGAGTGGCCAAGCCCTCGACACATCTACAACTTGTTATTCATCAAAACCCGGCCCTTTCACGCACCGCCAGCTATTGTACTCATAATTCCGGTGTGAAAATAGCAAAGAAATATTTCGGACACCCCCTCAGAACCTATAGTGCTACCGCCGCGCTTAGATGAATCATTGTGTTAGGTTTGTTAAAAAAGAGCCCTAAAAGTTGGATATTGGTAGACTAAATTATGAGATCAAATTTACAAATATGTTTCAGATGAAACTGGCCGTAAGTGATGCCTATGATGCCTCAAGCAACCTCAGAGACATGAGGATATACTAAGTAAATAGAAGATATTTGAAACTCATTTATCAACCGTTGTGCCCTCCTTATGAATGTTCTTAGTCATTCGAAAGAGGGGTTGAGATTGTGTTATACTGTAGCAAAGACTACAACTGGAAATGATTTAGGCCCTGACGGCAGATTATTGTAACAGTGTGTGTGTGTGTGTGTGTGTGTGTGTGTGTGTGTGTGTGTGTGTGTGTGTGTGTGTGTGTGTGCGTGTGCGTGTGCGCGTGTGTGTGTGTGTGTGTGTGACCACTGAAAACTGTGTTTTCTCAATAGCCTTTGTTTGGAGTGTTGGCAGCCAACATTGTTGGAATTGGCTTCAGGAGCCTACATGTCTTTACGCATTGCACTTCTCCTCAAATAAAAAATACTAGGCTCCCGTTGAATTGTATTGTATGTGTGAGGCACGTTCTCAAATAGCAAGATATAGCCTYGGCCTACKGTTGATACTGCATTACAGGACTGAATAATTGAAATACYTTTGGAGGAGAGTGTCTTTGTTAACCCGATGAGAGGTGCTCTCTGGAGATGGGGATGGATACTGAACAAGTTCAATGAAGTATGGAGGTAGGCATACGTGTGCATGTTTTAGGATGTGCAGTATATTTTCAATTCAAGGCACTCTGACGAATGAAGCATTAAACACCTTTTACGGATGGGCTACTTTGCAAGGCCAGGGTAAAAAAGACAGGACGCATCGCTGTTGAACCAGGCTTAGTAGCCTAGGCTTAGGGRAAGGGTAGCAGGGGGATTAATATGAAATGGAAAACAATCTTTTTTTTTTTTTTTTTAAACACCATAATATTTCGAAATAGAATGAGGTCAGAGGCATGATATCTTAAATGGCTTCTCTCGTTCCATGGCACTGTGTACACACAGTGTACTAGCACATAGAGTCAGCTGCCTGCATACAGACTTGAAATCATTGGCCACTTTAATAAACGGAACACTAGCCACTTTAATAATGCCACTTCAATAATGTTTACATATCTTGCAGTACTCATTTCATATGTATATACCGTATTCTATACTATCTATTGCATCTTAGCCTATGCCACTCTGTCATTGCTCATCCATATATTTATATATTCCATTCCTTTACTTAGATTTGTGTGTGTTAGGTATTTGTTGTGGAATTGTTAGATATTACTTGTTAGATATTACTGCACTGTCAGAACTAGAAGCACAAGCATTTCGCTACACTCGCAATAACATCTGCAAACCATGTGTATGTGACCAATAAAATGTGATTTGATTTGACACTAAAGGCCTAAATGTTTTTAAGCGTAACATTCGCACGTCTATACAAAATACTAGGCCTTTGTCAATTGTAAGTGTCAAACGCACGTTAGTTTGCAATTTCGTCATCACTGGCACACTGGCATTTTCCAGCCCTAACGCGAGGTTCGGCAATTTACCTGTCTTAACATCAGCTCCCTTGCGTTGAGGTGGTAGGGGTGGCAATATTAGAGGTGTGTCCTCGAAAACGATTGTTTCCCCCCAATTTCATTTCATTTGATTAAAAACCAAACATAGCCTCCCCTCCCCTTAATCGAGACTGGTTTAACAGCATCGCATAGGTGCCCATTTTATCCTGGCCATTATCCAGGTAACTTATGAATAAAGGGGTTTCAAATGGCCTACTGAGAGTGCTTTGAAATATTTTGTAAGTCTTTTCCCTCATGCTTTTTCATTATTCACAAATCACCAACCTGCATACTTTGTTTCGCTTATTCAGTAGCCTATCCAGCCACATTATCAAAGAGCGCCCCTCATTCGATTACCGAAGACACGCTACTCCAAACTCTTCAGTCCTCCATATCAACTGCTGATTTTTTATTTTTTTACCTGCCTCAAACATTGGCAATGATACAATTGACAAAGGCCTAGTATTTTGTATAGACGTGCGAATGTTATGCTTAAAAACATTTAGGCCTTGGTGTCAAATCAAATCAAATCTGGCGCTTAGCGCCAGAAAGAAATAGAGCCTTAGTGTGTGAACATTTGTTTGTAAACTGGTCTTTACACAATATTCAATTGTCACCATATGAATGATTTTCGACACTAAGCTGCACATCTGGAAACAGTTCAGCTGAGTTATGTAATAGCTTAACATTTACATTTGAGTCATTTATCAGACGCTTTTATCCAGAGGGACTTACAGCAGTGAGTGCATACATTTTCGTACTGGTCGCCCTGTGGGAATCAAACCCACAACTCTGACGTTGCAAGTGCCACGCTCCACCAACTGAGCCACACATTAGCAAAAACATGACCAAGAAAACTCAAATAAGTCAGGCTTTACGGTCTGGCTTAATTGTTTCCATCCTTATGTGACCCATACCCACACACACCCTTCCTTTCTTTCCCTCTCCCTCTCCCTCTCCCTCTCCCTTTCCCTTTCCCTTTCCCTCTCCCTTTCCCTCTCTCTCTCTCATGACCACTCCTTCTCTGTGACAAAAACCCTGTAAAGATTGCCCTATGTGTGCTCCAATGCCATTCTGAATATCTCCAATGGTCAGACTCATTAACAGTCTCTTTCAGACCCAGGGCACAGTGGAAAACCATTGAACTAATGATCTACCAATGTTAAATTATGTACAGTGCGAGGCTACTCTGTACCTCAGTCAACCACCCATTGGTCAAAACCTATAAAAAGAAAGCCACGTCACATTCCATTACCCAGAATCCTCAGCCATCCTACTGCACAGCACAAATGCTGTGATGACGTATTAGTTGCCAGTTGAATCTAAAGAGCTATGGTGGCATGTTGCTAAACTTCCATTTAAAAARCACACAAGSTCTTCACTAAAAGCCTGMAAAACATAACATAACTCATCTAATCCCTGCACATCAAATAGCATTMGTACTATTTTCACATAAARAAMGGTTCARTGCAAAGGCTACACAAGAGTGGCATACCCATGTTGTACCCTTAGTTTGGGTGAAATGGTGCAAAATGGTGCCATCGAATGCAGGAAGACCCACAGCTATTTTCTGTAACTAGGTCATATTGCTTTATTGCTTTATTCAAAACATGTGATCAGATTTGTATTTTTCCTTCAAGTGTTACATTGCTTATGTTCATTTACACTGCTGCTGTTATAATGCAGTTATCAAATCTAACGTGTTCAATCCATTTAATGAAACAACAGTTTCTCCCATTTACATTTAATCCATTGTTGATTTATAGTGTAACATAATGTATCATATATGTCATTGAGCAGTGACTTGCAGAGACGAGACATGTTCACACATGATCATATTGTTGATCACAGGAAAAGRGTCACGGAGGACTCAGGAGGACCCATCATACTCCATTACATTTAGCCCTTTCATTCTCTCCCCTCCTTTCCTTCTCTCCTCTTTCTTCCTCTCCTCCAGGTTATGTTAAGCAGTGTGGTGGATGGGAAGGAAGGAAGGGACTTCCTGGGAGTCTCTGCTCCTGGTATATTAAATTCAAATAACTCCCTGTGGAGTACTCTCCAATATTAACACTGTTACTGTCTCCACAGACACACGCGGATCCAAACGCAAACCTCCAATCCTCCCGTCCACTTCCAAATAGACGGAGGGAACCTACGTGATGTTATTCAGTTATTCAGATGAAATCTCTTAAAACCATAAACGTTGGGTAGTAAGGTCCAGCAGTCATTGAGGTGAAACGTCTCCCACAATGTTTTAGCTTTGTTCCGGTGTGCCTTGAAGATAGTCCTCTAAGCAATCTCAACCCTGCCCTTTCCTCCTATCCTCTCCTCTCCTCGTCAGCTATGCACTTTCCATTCCCCATGCAGCATCTTCCAACACAGCTCTTACCCACGGCGGAGTCGGGTCATGCCCACTGTTTCCATTCGACTCACCTCAACAACCATTTTAAAATCGACTGTCTAAAACAAACATTTTCCTCCCTCCGTTTTATAAATYATTTAAGCTCATTTCCTTTCAATTATGCATGATGCATCACCGCCACCAGAACTCAGCSCCTGCACTGCAGCATCACCCGAAGACAGGAAGGACGGTAAGGGTGTGATTCTTGACATAGAAAGTGGATAAAAATATGTTTTGTATGTCATCGATTAGCTTATTGAGTAGTTCAGTATTGTCTTTACATCATGTGTGTGCTGTGTCTCGAGAAGAAAATGTGAAAGGATACCGTGTTGCAACATTTCTTAGAAAGGCCTTGCCAAGATAACACTGTTTTTTTAACACATTTAGAAGGAATTGGATAATACAATCTAATACATTATTTTCAGCACAAAGTCCAATTTCAAATAAATAATATCATATAATATATAATAACTATGTTTTATTTTATTTTAAGGAAATGTCAAAATAACTGGTCATATGTATGTCACTACAGTGCATATCCTAAACTTAAAACCTCCACACAGTTACCTGCAGCCAACACACACACACCACACCACACCACACCACACCACACCACACCACACACAATCACCTGAGAAGAAGTTCTTGGTCCTCAGGTAGCTCACGCTGAGCCGTAAGATAGAGAGTTTATCCAAGCTGGACGTGACCTCTTCTGGGAAGGGCAGTAGACTGGCCAGACGGTCCAACTCAGAGTTCAGACGGTCCCGGTGTCGCTTTGATGGGTTAGACTTGGTCCCTTCAGATGGAGCTGTCTGTTTCTGTCTGAGCAGGAGAAGAGACATGGGATTTATTAGGGAATCACAGAGGAAATGATGAAGCCAGTAGGATAATTCTCTCAATGTTGATAAGAAGGTAAACAGTGGACATATTACCACTCAGTACTCACTTTTGGTCTTTCACTTCGATGCTAAATGATAAAGCATATAATTAAATATTGGTATTAATAATAATAATATACGTTTAATAATAAATAATCACCATATCAATAATAATAATAATAATAACAATAATAATAACAATATGATTATAATAATGTTCTTATTTTCTTATAAGTTTACTTATTATTTTCGCTCCTATTTAGCTTATTTTTTTAACCAGTTATAGATAAGCAATAATAACATTGTAAATACAGTGTGAAAAAAATATTAATAGCCAAGTTACAAGTACTTGAACGTTTCACACGATACACTAATGGCACACTGAACTATGAAAAATACTGAAACGAAAAGAAATACAAAAGGCCTGAGAATGACGAGCKCTGAGCGCCCTGCACCTGTGCCCGGAGCACTGGCATGGGTTCGTTTGGATTCGAATTGAATCATCTCTCTCCATCTGAWTTGAACATCACGTCAACCATTTSACCTCATCATGATTAGGAGTCAAATTAAGTTATTGAGTTATTTTTTATTTAGGACATTATGCATCATTATCCTGACACAATATACTATCTAGGATAAACACACTGCTTATAATGTATACATATCCAAATYTGTCTGCACCAAAGAATATTGAAGATATATACATGCTATTTGGATGGATCGTGAGTGACTATCATGTCATATAGCGTTGACTCATATATMATCAAATAATAAAAAATAATAACGTTATGGCGGGCCATTTTAGTTCATTGCGCAAGCCAATGCAACGTTCAAAAAACTCTCACTTACTCTCTTTGCACCGGTTTTCTTCTTTTCCGTCCAGCATACATGGTTGAGGCTTTACTGCGGTATAGCCGACTTATTCAACGTTAAGTGAAGACCGAGCCGACCTACATAAACCCGGTAATGGTTGTCTAATAACCCATCTACTCATCCCCAGATCTTGTCCAGAAGGAAAACTGTTTTCAAGAATGGATCAAGCAATGCACCGATGAATCAGTCCTCTTGTCCTACATCAATGACGTTGATGTTTGTCAGGCGGTTCAAYTAATTACGCCTGCAAACAAATACTGCCAACGATTGTATAAATGCTATTGCATGCAACTAAACGCCGTATCACAATGACATAGAGTTTTCCAACAAWTAAGCAATGCTAAATTGACATTGGTCAAAAAGTGGCAGCAGCAAGTGCGTCCCTTCCGCGGTGTTTAACCGGTGCGTAAAATYCTGTTGACATCCGATATTAAATGCCTTCCTCGTCATGCAAAGTCCATGTCATCATTCGTTTCGATACAAAGTTAACATTAGTGGAAAAAAATTGAGGAGGAAATAATAACGACATTGAAATATGTTGCAGTTCTTTCGCTAACGCATCTTTGCAAATCTCCTCTTGTGGCACGAGCAGCTAAAGCGCGCTCTCAACCTGAGCCCACAACCCCCCTCACAACKCAGTTAGGCCGGGGTACACGCATTGAAATGGACTGACCAGGCAACCCGCACAGATTTGTGCAAGAGCGCGCAAGGATCAGAGGTGGAGGCGRGCGAATCAYAGGCKTTMWGTTAGAGGGCGCGCGCAAGGATTAGGCCTCAGGTTAGAGGGCACGTGCAATTAACAGAAATAGGATAAGCACAAGGGTCCATTTGGTCACTGGCACAACTTGTCAACTATTTGTAAAGTTGGTTGGCTATTAGGCTATGCAATTATATATTTAGTGAAGTTGGAAAACCTTTCAGAASGATATTTATCTTGATTTGCTCATTTTGGTTATGCCCTTCTATTACTAAAATAACCATGAGGACCTTTCCTCAGGTGAGAAAAGGTAAGTTCAAAACCTTCCAAAAACATTTTCTTCTTTCTTTCATGTCATTTTCTCCAGAGCTAAAGAAAAAAAAGTTACGCTTGAATAGCACCACTTTTCTTTCTTCCTGTTTCAGTCCAGAATTACCATAAAGTGAGTTTTGTGCAAACATTATATTATCTCTCTTTTGTGTAAAACCAGAAGGRTTGTGGTAATGTTATGTGAGTATGCTCCCTCTAGTGACCAAAATGAATATGACATAAAACCGTTTCATAAGTGGCTGGGGAAAACTACTACTTCTACATTTACAGATAACATAACATGGCATAAAGTAACATAGCATAACGTAACATAACATAGCATAACATAACATACATCTTTGAAAAACGTATGTCTTTACAGATAAAATAATTATTGGAAATAAATACTCCAACTGCTCCCTCTCCTCCTATCCTGTGGGAATCATGAGGGCCCTCAGGCATACCTGAGAGGACAGATACTATCATTCACCTCTAGGGTGAAAAGGAGTCACGTAAGCATCTGGAAAATGTAGAATCTGAAATATATATATTTTTTTAACTTTTCCTGAATTCACTAAAACTGCCCAAACTATCGGAGACAGATAAGAAATTATTAGCCTGCCCAAGCTATCGGAGACAGATAAGAATTTATTAGCCTGCCCAAGCTATCGGAGACAGATAAGAATTTATTAGCCTGCCCAAGCTATCGGAGACAGATAAGAATTTATTAGCCAATAAACAAAGGGGAAATACTGAGGGCACTCATGAGCCTTCAGTCAGGAAAAGCCCCAGGACTAGACGGTTTCACTGTAGAATTTTACCCCAAAATTCAACAACAATTAATAGATGCATTAATGGAAATGCATCAACATATTATTGACAAGGGTATGTTGCCTCCAACTCTACAAGAGGCCTTGATTTCATTGATCTGTAAACCGGAAAAACACCACATTATGCCGTCTTCTTATCGCKCAATCTCATTCATTAATGTTKATTTGAAATCGATTGCTAAAGCCATCGCATTCAGGCTGCAAGGGTACCTACGYACATTGATTAACAATGACCAGGGTTCATTAAAGATAGAATGTCAACGAATAACTTAAGGCGCCTTTTTCATATCTTTTCCGAAGTAAGACAGTCAGATGAACACGTAGTTGTAGTATGACTTGATGCAGAGAAAGACTTTGATTGTGTTGAATGGGAGTATGTCTTAAAGGTTTTGGAGCATTTACATTCTGGTGCATATTTCAGCAATTGTGTTAAGCTTTTATATGACACACCAAAAACCAGAGTGAACATGAATGAAATGGTGACTGCTCTGCTTCCCTATTGGTCGTATTACGAGACAAGGGTGTCCTCTTTCCCCCATGCTGTTTGCCTTGGTTTTGGAACCACTYTCTCAAAAGATTCGAGAGAACTCTTGCATCACAGGATTTTCAGTGGGAGATATAGTGCACAYGATTTCTTTGTACYRTGATGATATCTTAGTATTTCTCACAAAACCAGACACATRACTGCGGGCCCTGTTGAATGTYATTGATTCTTTCAGTACTTTCTCTGGTTATAAAATTAACTGGTCGAAGAGTGAGGTCCTTCCGATATCTAAAGCACAGATTAGACCACTATTTCACTGGTTTAATGAGAATAACCCTCCTACATGGACTCYGATTGAAGGGCATATTCTAAAAGTACAAGACACAGTATGTAATATGTTCCATATTGCTTTATGACCAAGTAGTCAATCTGTAAAGGTATGGAATGATGTTCATCGATATACGGGGCAGGACACTTATTTGTCCCCGTATATCCCAATTACACTCAATACTACACTTACAACAGGCCTGAAAGACCAAGCTTATACTTTTGACTAATCTGTCAATAGAACACTTTTCCAACAGTCTTGATGATCATCCAGGTGCTTTTTGGCAAACTTGAGTCAACTTTTTGGATGAGTCCCATTATGTCTGGTGAAAACCAAAAACTGCATTCCACACTAAGAACCTCATACCAATGGTCAACCATGGTGGTGGTAAGTGTGATGGTTTGGGGATGCTTTGCTGCCCCAGGACCTGGACAACTTGCCTTAATAGAAGGAACCATGAATTATGTTCTGTATCAGAGAATTATACAGGAGAATGTCAGCCCATCCGTCTATGAACTGATGCTGAAGCGCAGCTGGGTCATGCAACATGACAATGATCCAAAACACACAATCAAGTCTACGTGAAAATGGTTAAAAAGCAACACAAATATGCAAACATAGAGCAAATCAGAAGGGGGCAAATAATTTTTCACGGAACTGTAGCTTATTAACAGAATATTCCTGTCACGACTTCCGCCGAAGTTGGCTCCCCTGCCTGTTCGGGCGGTGCTCGGCGGTCGTCGTCACCGTCCTACTAGCCGCCACGATCCCTTTTTCGTTTGTCTGTTTGTTTTGTCTTATTAGTTTCACCTGTGTTTCTGTTGTTTTCGGTTAATGAGCTTCCCTATATTTAGTAGGTAGACCCGCCCTTGTTTTGTGCGGGATTGTCTTTATTTTGTTACGTGTGTGCATTGTAGGCTGAGGTGTATTTTCTTTCTTACACTTGACACCCTGTGGTTTTTGGGTTGTCACGTTGTATGTCCGCGCCCTGTATTGTTGGGCTTATATTTTATGTGTGCCTTAGTAAAGAGCACTATACCCCAGTGGAACTCTCTCTGCGTCTGATTCCTGCACCCACCTAGTCCCGCGTGACAATTCCAAATGTACCACAAAAGGGTGAAAAATAAATGGGAGAGGGATCTTGGGACCCAGATAACAGAAGATCAATGGTCTGAAATGAATGAGCAATCCCAGAGAGTTTACATTAACACAAGATACAAGCTTTGTCAGTACAAATTCATTCATAGAGCTTATCTTACACCTGAAATGAATGAACCTCTTGTCCCCACACTGCCCTCGCTCTAAAACAGAGACAGGTTCTCTATTACACAGGACATGGGCCTGCTCTGAACTTGGTAGCTGGAGATTGAAAAGTATTTTACACGAGGTCCTTCATAGGGAAGTACATCTAACTTCCATGATGACSATCCTTGGTGTTCTATATACGATTTACAACTCACCTCTCAGAGAATTAAGAATTTATTTAGCTTAGCTATGACTGAGMSCAAAAGATGTATAACTTTTAAGTGGAACAATGAGGATCCTCCCAATATCACTCAATGGATTAATGAGGTCAGCCACTAGAAAAAAGAACATATGATATGCAAGGTATCCCACAGTCCTTTCATAAAACTTGGGATTCCTGGATAGAATACATTATAACGTTTGATCATTGTTGGGTGTATGGTGTGTGATTCGAGGTAACATCTTGAACAGTGTACCCCAACTGGTGGCATGTGGATGGTTTTATTTGGTCTCCCAAGTTTTCTGAGCCCAAAAAATGTAATTTGAAATCTGTTGAAATCTGTTCCCAAGTATTCCCACGGAAAATAGAGAGACTGTATGTATGTATGTATGTATGTATACTGTATGTGATTGTAAACAAATAATAATAATTAATAATAATTAATTGGATTCAAATAGCACTTTGGACCAACTGAGGCACTCAAAGCGCTTTACATAACAGGGGGAAATTTGTAGCATGATGCACGGCGACTATTTTTGTGCCAGACCACTCACCACACATCAGCTATCAGGTGAAGAGGTGAGGAGTGATGTATGCCCATTAGGAATGAGGGGGATGATTAGGTGGCCATGATGGAATGTGGCCAGGTTGGGAATTTAACCTTGACACCGGGCTGAATAACCCTATTCTTACAATAAGCGGCATGGGATTTTGAATTACCAGAGTCAAGACACCCATTTTAACATCCCATCCGAAAGACGGCTGTCACATCTGCTCCTTCRCCTCCCTTCCGGCGTACGACGTTGCCAGAGTACTAACCACCGGTCTTGGGATTCATCAGTACACACACCTGGCACTCATCATTACGCGCACCTGTGGACTCCATTACCTTCATCATTTCCTCCCCTTTATATGTCACTCTTCCAGTTTTATTCASCAGTTGGTATTGTTCTTGTGTATTGGCGTTCTACCTTATGTTAGTGTCGTGTTTTTGGTTTTGTTCTTTTATTAAAATGTTTCACCTGCTTCCGACTCACCGCTCCATCATCACAGAATACCAACTCAAAATATGGAAGCAGCAGGACAACCGGACATCTCCCAGACGATCAATGAACAAGGTGACCTTCTTTGTCAACACCATGACCAGCTAGCTCAACTGGGGATGGCCCATGGAAAGAGGTTTCTCCGCAGTCTCAACGTCTCAACAGCGGAGGATATTCTAGAGCCAGTCTACCCAACGAGTCAGCACACCAGCCCATTCAGCAACCCGCTCAGGTCAGCGATGCCCGTCTATCCCTCTGGAGAAATATGAAGGGACACCATCCAAATGCCGTGGCTTCCTCCTTCAGTGCTCCTCTATTTCGCACATCAGATGGGAGCTCCCACCACCGAGAGGTCTAAGGTTGCCACGGTTATTTATTCTGCTGACGGGGCAGGCATTGGAATGGGCTACGGCTGTCTGGGAGGGATGAAGGAGAAGCTTGAGTCTTATGAGTGGTTCATGACTCTGTGTTTAAATGTTATTTCAATCATCCCGCGGAGTGCAGAGAGGGAGGTGAGGTCTGCTTCAGCTCCAGCAGGGGAATCAGACGGCTGCTGAGTATGCGCTTACCTTCCGGACAGTAGCAGCTTCCAGTGGATGGAATGAG
Organism: Salvelinus sp. IW2-2015; assembly: GCF_002910315.2. Lineage (NCBI taxonomy): Eukaryota > Metazoa > Chordata > Actinopteri > Salmoniformes > Salmonidae > Salvelinus > Salvelinus sp. IW2-2015. Next base: position 7,411,281 of record NC_036852.1, read on the forward strand.
CCAGCGCTCAGCACGTTATTTAGAAGAGTTCTGCGCGAGGAGGTCCAGACGGAACTGGCCTGCCGAGGTGACAACCTTACCCTGGACGCACTCATTGCGATGGCCATCCGTCTGAAATACCTCCTCCGGGAGCGTCGACATCTACATCGCTTTCTCTCCCTCCTTCGGCGAGTGTTTGGGATCAGAGGCTGAACCCATGGAGGTAGGGGTCACACGCCTTCCCACGGCGGCACGACGCATGGGGCTCTGTCTGTACTTGTGGCAGGGAGGGCACAAGTGCCAGCTGTGTCCGTTATTTCAGAATCCAGGATCCACTAGAGCAGAGGGATGGTCCACGTGATGTTACATACCCTGGACCAGGAGTGAGTATTCCATCTACTGCTCTGCCTGTTAAACTCTTTTTAGTACCCATCACTCTGGCTGACTGTCCCTCATGCCATGTGTCTACAGCTTTAGTGGATTCTGGCACCATGGGGAACTTTATGGATCAGACCCTTGCCTCCTCTCTCAATATTACTACCTACCCACTCTCCTCTCCTTTTCCGGTTCAAGGTCTCGACTGTCGGCCTCAATGATCCGGAACCATCACACACATCACCCAACCACTCACCCTCACCGTGGAGCCCAATCACCAGGAAAACATCCCCTTCGTCACCAGTTCACAAGATCATCCTCGGCCTACCTTGGCTTCAGCGCCATAACCCTACCATCTCATGGTCGAGGATGAGAATCACCGACTGGTCACCTGAATGCCGGAAGACCTACTTTCCTGTCCCCTGTGGTTCCACGTCAGTTGAGAGTCCTGTGGTTGCCCTCCAGTCCAACATCCCGGAGGAATATCAGGATCTAAGGGAGGTATTCTCCAAGACCCGCACTACCTGTCTCCCTCCTCATTGCCCCTGGGACTGTGCCATTGACCTGTTTTCTGGTGCTACACCCGCACAGACACATCTACCCTCTGTCAGTGGCTGAGACCCAGGCCATGGAGGACTACATTCAAGAGGCACTCCAACAGGGTTTCATCCGCAGCTCCACGTCCCCTGCGTCGGCTGGTTTCTTCTTCGTGGCCAAGGAGGGAGGATTACGCCCTCGTATCGATTACCATGGACTCAATGACATCACCACAAAGTATCGTTACCCTCTCCCGCTGGTGCCGTCAGCCATCGAGCAGCTCCGCGGGGCCCGGTTCTTCACCAAACTGGACCTGCGGAGTGCCTACAATCTCATTCGCATCCGGGAGGCGAGAGTGTGTGCCCAGGTCAGCACTACGACGTCGCCAGAGTACTAACCACCGGTCCTGGGATTCATCAGTATGCACACCTGGCACTCATCATTGCGCGCACCTGTGAATCATTATGATTATTATGACTCCATTCCCTTACCTTTTTATATGTCACTCACCAGTAGGTATTGTTCTTGTGTATAAGCGTTCTGCTTTATGTTAGTGTCGTGTTCTTGGTTTTGTTGTTTTAAAACGTTGCACCTGCTTCCAACTCACCGCCCCATCATTACAACGGATGTGTTGTTCCCAAATGTAATCAAGGTTTGAAATGATGTTTTAGTCAAATACTATATCTTTTTAGGCTTCTTGCGGTCAATTTGCAGTCTAAAAATATATTTGTTCTGGCCACCCGACCATCCCCTCAAGAAAGAATTGGCCCGCAGCTGAGTCTAGTTGATGATCCCTGATCTAGAACAATGTGTTGCTATATTCAAGTGTGTCACGTTGGCATAAAGGGTCGGGAGACAGGCGCAGGNTATATTCAAGTGTGTCACGTTGGCATAAAGGGTCGGGAGACAGGCGCAGGAATGCGTAATAGTTTTTTTTTATTAGACCCAAATTACGGCGTGCCGTGTAAAGGCACGGGGACGAAGACCAAACACGAATACAACACACAGGGTTGAAACCCAAACAAAAGAGCGAGGAGTATCTCAAATAAATTTCACAAGCGCACAATGATTAACACACAGGATGAGACCCGCAATCATCTGCGCAATCGACAATGGCACGAAAACCAAAACACACAGCACAGGTACTCACACAAATCAACGGACATACTAACAATAATCGACAGGACAAACCAAGGACATACTTATACAATTGCTAATCACTGGGAATAGGGGCCAGGTGTGCGTAAGGAAAGTTCCGGAGGGATCCGTGACAGTGTTATGGTATGGTATACTACATACAGTATGTGTGATATATCWATACGTTGTATGTTTTTGTTTATTTAATTTTAAATGTATATTTATTTGCTCTGCTGATAAAATTGTATAATTGAACGTCACATTAAACATTTATTGGATATTGTGAAAACCAATAAATAAATCTCACCAGGTCAAATTCCAGTTACATGTACTGTACATGTACTTGTCGAATAAAAGTGATTCTGATAAGAACAGACAAACCTGTGTAAAGTCATTAAACCTCTTTAATGTGYAGATGAAATATAACAATTMAGACGTAAGCGCCATGGCTGATACATTGTTAGAGGCAGAAAAACAACAAAAGSCACAAGGTGTATATTTATAAATACTGTTCTGAGGAAACAGGTCAAAAAATGTTTTACAGACATGAACTGTTCTGTGTGCAGAAAACACATGTATAAAATAGTGTACAATAATAGATGTCAATCTTTTGAAGGCCAAATTACTTAAAAATACAAATGAAAAATAGTATGTACACATTAAAATGGTACTGCATATAGAAAGGCGCCTTGGCCTCAGTGCAATAGTTATAGTGCCTACATTGTGCAGAAGCATACAGACAAGAATACTGAATACTATACTTTAATATGGACTCTTACGGTGTTCATTATAGGTTCTGTATTTTTGTACGATTTTTGAAAGCACCCGATCCCCCATTGAATAATCCACATTGAATTGGATCATTGATCATTCTGAAACTGTAGCTGCCAATACTATATTACTTCCCTGTAGAACTGCAGGGCAATAAAATAATTCATCAAGGAAATGAAAGTAAAGTGAAAGATATTCCCACATAGGCATAGGAGAGAGCATATCAACAATGCTGTTTGAACAGTGGCTCTACTTTTTCTTTTCAAATTGACTGGTGATTATATGCTTTTACATGATTGGTTAATCGGTTTCCCATCTGCATATTTATGCAAATGAGGCACTRAAACTATCTGATGCATTTCGGCATGATTACTTTACCAAGGCACCTCCCCTTCTTGGGTGTTTTCTATCAATAGAAGCACAACAGAAGCAAATAAAACCGCAGGTGCACAGGAATCCCACTGGGCACAGKCATCAAMTCAACGTTTATTCCAAGTTGGTTCAACATGATTTCATTGAAATGACGTGGAAACAACGCTTATTCAACCAGTGTGTGCCCAGTGGGACACTTCACAAAATAACAGAAAAGACAAAACTGGCTCAATTACATATTTATAGTTTTGGTTAAATGCTTATAAAAATACAAAATATGATTTTTTTTGTCGTTGTCYTCATTACATTCTGATTAGCATATCTTGTTGTAATAATGGGATATATCAAAATGGAGCATGGTTTGTGATGCAAGAACATGTGGCAAGTCTCAAAAGTCATCACAAGGGAAACTGTTTTTCAATTTTCATTCAGGCCATTGAAGTATTATGATTGCTGGGGAATAGTTTTTTTTCCCTCTGTATCAAAATAAGCAGTTGATACAGTTTAAACTGTATATCATCTATACATACATATTGTACAGTATGTAATGATATCCATCCTGTCCATAATATCGTATGCCAACATATTTAGCATTTTCCAAATGCATATGCTCTTCTTTTTGCCCTTATGGTCATACTGTAGTCAATTTACCAGGCATCGACTATCTCACKTTTCCTTTTGGAATTTGGCTAGATCCTATATGTTCAAATGCATTTAGGGATTTAAAAAAAAAAAAACTTAAAAGTAATCCCAGGAATCTCATTCAACGTGTTCTCTCTTTTTCCCTATTACTGCTTACTTCATCATCTTCCGTCTTTCCTTTCCAAAATCTTCTGGCAATTCTTTAACATCGGAGGCACAAAGAGGCACAATTCAAAACAACCAATAAATATATTKTCTTTCCTCCACATCGACCAGACGTGACTGTATGTCCAAAATGGCACTCTATTCCCTATATAGTGCACTACTTTTGACCAGGGCATGCCCACCCAAGGAGAAAGCAAGTCAAGGAGGAGCTCGTGACAGCCACTGGAGCTTCTGTCTGGTTGCAGAAGAAAAATAAGACACACGACCCTCTGGTCCAAACGCCTTGTATCTTGCATCCAAACATACCATTTGAGACGCATAGAAGAGAAATGAAGGAAGCCATCTTGGCCAGTCTCCTTGGTGAKGTAAGACATGGTGGTGGTAGAATCCCCAAAGGCACCTGGCTGTGTGAGTCTGTATGTGTCCGTGTATCTGCTTGTTTAGCAAAGAGGGCTACTCATCAGTATCTCAACAAATTCCATTCAGCCGCGGAAAAGGCCGCGGGTTCTTCCTCCTTGTAGAACCTTCTAGAAGTCGCAACAGTTGGTTTGGTTGTTCTCTGAGAAGTATGTGGTTCRGTTGGGCAGGGGCGGGAACTGGAACGATATGTTTTCCTCCATTGGACAGTTTGTGACCTGGATGGTAAATAATGGACCAAGTTAGCCGCAACAGATCAGAAAGACAAGGGGATGATGTAACGCATGCAACCCACCGCAAACGGTGCTTGTTTGAGTGCTTTTAAAATCCTCATTATACCCGTCTCAAAGAAACCACCAGCAATGGACAAAACAAATCTTCACATGTGTGTTTAAGTACATACAACAGATTCATTTGCTCTAAATGCTTCAATATACGTCAAAMACAAATATGAAACAGACACCTTCTTCCCAAAGGTCCCTTCGTGGCTCGTAATAACTGTCCTACTAGTAAAACCCGAAACACTGGTGCAATTAGAAACACTGTAATCTGGTGGTAATAATGAAACAAGTCTCCCTTGAAAAATAGGTATTTTTACCTCAATGGGACAATCTGTTAAAATAAAGGTTACATTAAAATACTGGTGCCTGTATTACCTGTGTCTGCCCGTTGCAGTTGAGGTACTGCTGCTGGACCAGCAGGCTGTCTGGTGTGAAGCCCCCAGGGGTTAGACCAGGCCCCACCTGACAGGACAGAGGGCTGATGTTGGTGTCACCTTGTGGGATTGCCGAGGACCCCACGATGGGCCCGCTGGAGTTCCTCTGGAAGTAGCAGGAGGCCTGGGAGGGACTGTGGTCGTGGAGGGGGGCCGTGGCCCTCTGACAGGAGGATGGGACCAGGGAACCAAAGGKCGTGTTGGGGGTTAAACAGACCCRGTTGACAGGAACCGGGWGGGGGTTGGTGCTGCTGAACATGCAGCTGTTGGAAGKGACGAGAGGAGGGGTGACGACAGCAGAGGTCTTTTGAGGCCTGTACTGGCCTGATATTGTTTGAGCCCTGTTGTAGTTCTGGGCCTGAGAGTTCTGCTGTGCCTGGGCCTCGAGCCCAGGGATAGGGAGCTGGGGAGCAATTTGGAAGTCAGACACCTGGTTGTTATAAAAGCRGCCCATGACATTGTGTTGGTGTCCATTTTGTTGGTGTAACATCGTGGGCAGCATTTGTTGCTGCTGCTGCTGCTGTTGCTGGGTCTGCAGGGAAAAGTGTCCTTGTAGGCAGCTAGCCGGGTTGGGATCTAGAATGACATCTTTTGGTTGATTTGAAATATTCTGGGCAAAKGTTTCCAACAAGGTGTCGGCCACCATGTTGGTATTGGYCATGGAGGAGGGCAAGGGCATCCACATGGTTTCCTGACCGGGCACGGCAAAGGGATCTGATTGGCTTATGGAGCTCTGGTRCTGGAATCGCATTGGCTGATCATTCATGCCCCACCCCAGCAGCTGGTTCTGGATTGGCAGACCCATAGGAGCAGGGATGACCTGAGTGGCAGAGCTCCGATTGGCAAGGCCTGACTGCATCTGTTGTCTCAGGGAACAAGACGCCAGCCCGTTACCAGGGCTGGACAGGATCTCAGAGGCCCGGAYGCCTTGCTGCCTACCTTTGGCTTGGTTCTGCCGCACCTGGGCACAGGAGCCAGCCAGGGCAGGGTTAAAGGCCAGAGGGTTAGCGTTGCTCTGCAGGTCCAGGTTCTCTCCCAGGGATTGGGCAAATGTGTTCCTGGAGGAAGCCTGCTGGAGTGTGGGGCRGTTCAATCCCATCTGAGAGCCCATGTGTGTCAGCRTCATCATGCCCCGAACGTTACTCACTGTTTCAGCCGCACTCAAGCCTCCCATCCCAAGCAACTGGTTCTGCTGGGGATCAACCCCCCAGTTGAAGCCCTTTCCTCCAGGCATCATGGTATTCCCCTGCAGGTCGACATTTTTAAGGCACTCTGGTACCTCCAGGAGAGGGTTGTTGACACTGACGGACCCCAGCAGTGAYCCCAGATGCTCGGGCATCTTGAGTCCTCCGTTCTCCTTGAAGAGATGTTCCTCCACATACGACAGGATGTCATGGTTGAGYATGTCATCAAGGTCCTCGGACATCTCACAGTTGCTGGAGCTCATCTTCAGCAGAGTGTTCTCCCAGTCCTTCAGCTCTGTGGGGTCCACATCCAGGCTGCAACAAGATKAGATCAGATCAGATAAGGTCCACTTCCAGGCTGCAATCACATCAAATCCAACTTCATTTGTATAGCACATTTCATACAAGCTACAGTCTAGCAATACAATACAATGCGATTCACATCATTTTTTTGAAGTATTTTTAAAAAGTATTTTTGTGGTAGTACAAGAAGTTTAAACATTTTAATTAAGTGAGGCGGTGAAATATATTCAAAGTTCAATTTATTAAAATATCTGGTCTGATTACTTTGATAGACTATGTCAACCTCATTACTTTGGACTGTGTGGCAGTTAGATCACATATTTAATCACAAATAATTACTACTACACTTTTACTCATAAGGAATTAGAAATGTTTTAGGTTATCATTTGGGGAGAGAAATATGATGATGTATCTAGCGGAAGAAGTTTAGAACTTTGTTAGTGATGAAAATATGTTGCGGTAGTTGAAGAAGTAAAACATTTTTTAAAGGTTGAGTAAGTTTTGTCCACAAATGTCCACAAATTTCCATTATATGTAAATAGTTTATGATTAGTGAATACTATAATGCAGTTATTCTGGTACATACTTCTCCCTATTAGCTGAAATCGTATTTTTTCAAAGCCATTTTAGCTGTCATGTTAGCTGTTCGGTCCGAACAAATTCACACATTTGTGGCGCTATGCAGAAGTTGACTCRCTCCAGGCACATGTTGCTAGGCAACTCCCCTGCACTTGCCTGGGCAGGCCTGCTCCCTCTATGGCTAAAGCCAGTGTGAGAAACGTGCTAACAAACGTTTGTGCTGTGCAACTCAATAAATACTGCACTCTGAGTCATGATAGTGTTGCTAGACAAAGCAACTTTACTTTCACCTTTCAATTTTATAATCTACTATTGTTTTTTATTCATTTCTATTATTTATTCTATAGTAGTAGTAGTAGTYGTCAAACCTGGAACACAGGGTGTTGTCCCCGATGATTTGCTGCAGTGTTTCCATCAGGTCCTGGACAGTGGACTCCTCCCTGATGCCCGCGTCCGGCCTGGGCATAGTGGGGTGTTGGGACTGCCAGGAATCACCAGGCACGTTGGCCATTGCGTGGCTGTTGCTGAAGGCCTGGTCTTCCCAGGAGCACAGCTCCTGAGGGTTGGGGGGCTCGATGGAGGGCTCGCTGGGGCTGGTCTGCATGGATGAATGATTGAATGAATAAAATACTTTTCGTGTCAAGTCACCCTTAGCGACCCATCCTTACGGGACTATTTGAGACATTTTCCGTGTCCAAAATGGCAACCTATTCCCTACATAGTACACTAGAGACCTATTGGCCCTGTTCAAAATTAGTGCATAATATAGGGAATACGGTAAAACAGAGTKAATTGCTGTACCTGCGTGTAGATGGCCTGGTCCTGCCTCAGCATGGAGCCCAGCAGGGAGTCGGGGTCCAGGGCCATTTCTTCGMCCATCTTCCTGATCTTAGGGCCCTTGCTCTGGGTTGGAATGTCAGCTACGTCCAGAGAGGGGCCCACCTCGTAGAGAACAGCTTCCCCAGTGGCGAAGTTAAAGGGCAGCTGGAGTCTCCGCTGGCGAAGCTGCTCCTCACCCTCATTATTTCTTGAGGAATAAAAAGGAGAGTGTCTAGAATAACAATCAGAGTAGTAGAGACGGTAGAGTTACAGTAGAGTAAGTAGAGTAGGAGTACGTAGAGTACGTAGAAGTACGGTAGAGTACAGTTGGTAAGGAGTTAAGTACTGTAAGTACAGTAGAGTTAGAGTACGAGTAGAGTTAAGATAGAGAGTACGTAGAGTAGAGTACGTATCAGTAGAGCATGTAAGTAGAGTACGGTATAGCTACATGAGATACGGTAGATTACGGAGTAGAGTAAGAATACGGTTAGAGTACAGTAGAGTACGGTAGAGTAGAGTTCGGTAGAGTACTGTAGAGTACGGTAGAGTACATTAGAGTACGGTAGAGTAGAGTACGGTATAGTACAGTAGAGTATGGTAGAGTAGAGTAGAGTGCGGCATAGTACAATAGAGTACGGTAGATTACGGTAGAGTAGAATACGGCAGAGTACAGTAGAGTACGGTAGAGTAGAGTAGAGTACAGTAGAGTACGGTAGAGTAGAGTACGGTAGAGTACAGCGCAGATTAATCTTGGACTGGATTGTCCAGATGATGACTCTACTCACGATAACGGTCTCTGTCTGACCATGATGAAGTCGGGCCTCCCTCCCTTGTAGATCAGTCTGGCATTAGCCTGAACCCAGATCCACACACCATTCTTGGCCAGGAGCCTAAACACAGTCAGACCACTCTCACCTGTCTTTATCACTAAGGAGGGAAACAGACGCYAGGYAACTGTCAACAACAGGGWCGGGTACAGCAAATACAGAGAACTCATTRGTTTTTGTTCATTTCATTCATTCATCGTTTAATCTATTTGTAGGTTCAACTATTCATTCATTCATCCGTTCAATCGTTCGTTTGTTCATTCAAACATTCAAAGAGGAAAGTTGTAATATTGATTTGGAAACGTGACAACGACTTACTTCTGACATGATTGTCGGCACAGTACATCATGTCAGCAGCGTGGATGAACTGGTATCCAGAGCCTCTCATACACAACTCCAGCTCCGTGTAGCCCAGAACCACCTTCCCTCTGACACACAATAACACACAGGGGGAATACCATCAGAAACGCTGGCTAATTATTCTGTTGTTTTTCTGTTCTCTACAGTTTGTGGTTACAATTCATAGTAACGTTCATGAATAAGTCATTACAAATGCTTAGAAATCGTTTAGAAATGAATATAAATGTTATAACGCACACAAAGGAATAGCATTGTCTTTAAGTTAGATGTACACMACGTGGCCAGAAGTATGTGGTCACCTGCTCGTCAAACATCTCATTCCAAAATCATGGGCATTAACATGGAGTTAGTCCCCCCTTTGCTGCTATAACAACGAGAGAGATATGGACATACTGTAGTGTATTTTAATAACAACACTGGATGGGAGTGTTAACCTGGTGATATCAACACTCATGGGTGAAGTTCCAGCTTGTGTTTGGTCTGAATATAAGGTCTTGGTCCTGATCTCCAGGATAGAGGGGGTCATGGATGGGGGAGCCACCAGAACAGGGCCAGCTGGGGGTAGGTCTAATTGGTACCGTCATCTGTCATCTTGTTCTGGCCATAGGAGGAACTTCAACGCCCATCTGAGTTCAGGGCCTGGAAGACACAGGGAAATGCAGGAGGAAAGGTAAGGACTTCTCAATCTGTTGATCACGTATGAGGATAAACAGAAATCTAAATACAACTACACTGAGTAAGTTTTATATATATGTTTGTGTGTTTGGTGTTTTTGCGGTATATGTCTCATTCTGTGGAGGCAATATCCGTATTTGTAACCACTCTACTAAATTACTAGATACAAAGTTAATCGGTGGTACGTTAAGGCCCTTGCCCGTTTGGTTGAGACTGTTAGATTTACTGTACCAGGAACCAGAGGAGTTGTCCAAAGGAGACAGCGGAAGCAGCACAGGACCGAAGCTCCTCTCCAGGAAGGGAAGAGTTCTCAGGCGGAATGTGCTGCGGTGTCGTAGCCTCGACTATGTTGGCTGGGATGTTCACTCTGTTGTTAAGGGCTCAGGCCTACCAGTACACAACAGGTTACGGTACAAGAAGATATTTAATATATTTTATATTTTCAGTCCATTTATTAGGCTCACTCTTATCCAGAGCAACTTACAAGAGCATTAGGGTTAAGTGCCTTGCTCAAGGCCACATTTTTCATTTAAGTTGGCTCTGGGATCAAACCAGGACCTTACGTTACTTGCCCAATGCTCTTAACAGCTGGCCCGCCTGTTATTAATGTCTATATCTCAGCTACTATCACAACACACTTATTTTTCAAAGCAGTATCAAACCTTTCCACACAAGTTGGCTTAGTCCCGTTGTCAAAGTCATTCCAACGGAGCGGACGGTGTCCGCGTTTTCACTCCACCCTTGTACTTTACTGCTGGCATTAAAGGTCACTAATTAGTAAGGAACTCCCCTTCACCTGGTTGTCTAGGTCTTAATTGAAAAGAAAAAACCAAAACCCGCACTCGGCCCTCCATGGAATGAGTTTGACACCCCTGGCTTGAGGCAGTCGAAAACCAGGGTGCATGTGCTAAACATAAGCAACACAGTGTAACAAACAACTAGCGTCATCTACTGCACTCTCTGTTGGGGTCCCTGGCTCTGGGTATCATCAAAACTGGTTGGGTAAGGGGAAGTGGAAGGGGCTGATCGTCTGAACAAGCCCTGTCGTCCCGTGTGGATCAACTCAAACACACTCTGGTGACCACACATCTGACTGTGGGAGACAGGACAAAGAGGGAGACAAGAGTGTAAAAAGATGAGTATAGCAACAACTACAGTACAGACTAGAGAGGAAATATAGTGAAGTGCATGAGATTCAGTCATTTCCAAATGTCTCCTGGGAATACGAATAACAGGTGCTGCCCTCTAGTGTTTGGACAAGCCCTAATACTCACTGTCTGCTTTCATTCAATGTTTTTGTGGAAGGGGAAAGGAAGTGGGATGGGTTGTGCATCTCTGAACTCTCTGTAGAGTGTGTGTGCATACGTGTGTGTTAGTTGTTTGAAGCATGAGTTCAATTCCAACTATTCATTAGAATACACCTGCATTCTGTGCTTCACACCTGCATTGCTTGCTGTATTGGGTTTTACGCGGGTTATCTGCTACAGCACTTGAGAATACAGACTTGATGTAAGTTAGGGCTATATAGAATACATTTGATTTGATTTGATTTGATGTAGAGCTTTCTCCGTGCAGTGTAACGTCTGTCCTTTTAGGCAAGTGCAACTCAGCCATGTCACCTGTGTATGGATGTGTGTTGCTGTGTGTGTGTGTGGTGTGTGTGTGTGTGTGGTGTGCGTGTGGTGTGGGTGTGTGTGTGGTGTGTGTGTGTGGTGTGTGTGGTGCCACTGTAAGCAGGGTGAATGTAGATTTTCATTCTTCCCAGTAGGGACGTCCTAATGTGCTCACAGCTTCATGGGCCTAATCATAGAATTTTGACTGCTTTACGTGTCCCTGTTAAGTGGGTCGTAATGTGTACGCTACTGTGTGGTGTGTGGGTGTTGACTGTAGTGGTACTGTAAGTTGTTGGGACTGAAGTTGGTGTGTGTTGATGTGTGTGTAGTTGGGGCTGTGTGTGTTCAAAGTGTGTGTTGTGTACTGTAGTGGTGCTTGTCCGTAGTAATGTGTGTGTGTGTGTGTTGTTGGGGTACTGTATAGTGTGTGTGTGTGTACTGTTTGTGTTGTGTCGTGTGTGGTACCTGTGTGGTAGTGGTGCTGTGTAGTCGTGTTGTGGTATACTGAAGTGTGTATATGCGCCAATGACCCAGGGTCTACATGCATCGTGTTGCAGAGGGCAAGCAGCTTGCTTCTGCGGCCCAATGTGTTCCCGAGCACCCACGACTCATGTCGTTTTCCCAGTCTCCCTTCCATCCATTAAACGCTCCCGCCGTGAATAAGAATCTGGGAACGTGAGGTGCCTGACTGAGAGAGAGCTGGTGTGAACGACCGAGCGTGTGTGATAGATGCTCACTCTCTTCTCCCTTAGGCTTCCCTAAAAACCGTACATTGACCTCAGTCCAAGGTCCTCTCTGGGAACGATGTGTGTGTGGTGTGCTTGTGGCAGGAACGAGAGTTAGAGTTTGGTTGGCCCCGATGAACTTCTGACTTAATAAATACATCCATTTAAATGTTGGGTCTGTATGCATGTCTGTGATTGGAAATGGAGAGCCAAGGCCATATATAATCTTTCAACACTCCATGCCACTCTGCTTTTCCGATTATAGCTTGCTACTTTCAGTTATGACTGATATTGACTTTGGCGGATGGATAGGCTTTTTGACAGATTACCTGTTAAAAGTTGAGCGAAGTCACATTACGCATGTCCAACATAGGTCAGGCTGGCCAGCAAATTATCAACTGTGACAATATTGACATTTGTCTTTAGTGTACCATATGATTGGCGTAAATTTAGCTACCTAGGTTGATAATGGGCTGCCATGAGGTGAACCTGTATGATATCATTAGCTAGCCTAGGTGAACGGCTGCTATGATGTGACAATGTATGATACCCATTAGCTAGCTATTGTTTATATCGGCGCTATGAGGTGACATGTATGATACCATTGAGCTAGCTAGGTGATACGGCTTCTAATGAGGTGAACATGTAATGATACCACTTAGCATAGTAGGTGGATATACGGCTGCTATGAGGTGACATGTAGTGATACCATTATGCCTAGCTAGGTGATAACGGTGCTAGGAGGTGACCTGTATGATGCCATTAAGCTAGCTAGGGTGAAACGGCTGCTATGAGGCTGACATGTATGATACCGATTAGCTAGCTAGGTGATAGGCTGCTGAGAAGTGACTTGAAAGGTATAACATAATATATGTCTTCATAAACACGTGAATTAACCGGGATACCATAATACATTTATAAGCAGTATTGCATAATGTGGGATGCCTGGTGTGTCAGTCAGTGTTTGGTCAAAGAGCTCTAATTTTACCTGGTGGAAGGCCTAGGTAGTCTGAACAGTAGGAGAGGCGTAAGAACACTGGTATTCCCTCGCCCGTGACCACCAGCAAAGGCTCGTCAGGGCGTGGGAGACACAGAGAGGCAGCAGTCCAGAAAAATAAACACCTATGAACTTACTATTATAGGAATCTTAACAGTATTTATTATAATGAAGTTCACATGATGTTTCATTTTTACTTATCACGTCAAAACAGACCCTCAGTTATTCGAGCATGCGATGGGCAAGATATACTTTAACCCTGAAATAAATAAAAAGAATTCATGACGGTAGTGAATGATAAGGGGCATAAGCCGATCAAATTATTAAGAGGAGGATTCTGTTTTCGGCTGTTGAGGAGGGAGAGTAGCAGGTGGTGTGTGTGTATGTGTGTGTGTTTGTTCGGTTTGGGTAAACATCCGTGTACTTAGCCATTCCGTTGTTCAGCGTGTTAAGTGAATACAAGAGCGGGGGGAGATTAGCTAACTTGTACGCAAGGATCTGAACTTGTAATAGAAGCCTAGAGTGTGTGGTGTTGAGAGAGGAGAGAGAGAGCGAGAGAGCGAAGAGAGAGGAGAGGGAGAGAGAGAGAGAGGACGAGGAGAGGAGAGGAGAGCGAGGAGAGAGAGCGAGAGAGCGGGAGTAAGAGAGAGGGCGCGGAGAGAGAGAGAGAGAGAGAGCGCGGAGAGAGCGAGAGGAGAGGGAGAAGAGAGAGGAGAGAGAGGAGAGAGAGAGAGAGAGAGAGAGAGAGAGAGAGAGAGAGAGGAGAGAGAGAATAGAAGGAGAAGAGAT
>NC_036852.1:7426254-7433256 GCF_002910315.2 Salvelinus sp. IW2-2015
AGAGAGAGAGAGAGAGAGAGAGAGAGAGAGAGAGAGAGAGAGAGAGAGAGAGAGAGAGAGAGAGAGAGAGAGAGAGGGTATGCAAAAGGTCCTGCATTTTGGTATTACAATAAAGGGCCTGTTTGGATTTACTGGAAGCTGCTGCAAATTTTCAGCATTTAAAACACAGACATTAGCTAACAGGTTTAGGAATACATGCCAAAGTATTTGTGTGTGTGTGCAGTGGTGGAAAAAGTACCTAATTGTCATAGTTGAGTAAAAGTAAATACTATACCTTAATAGAAAATGACTCTACTTGAGTAAAAGTCTAAAAGTATTTGGTTTTAAATATACTTAAGTATCAAAAGTACATGTAATTGCAAAACTATACGGATAACCATGGGCACACTCCAACATCATTGAGTGACTCTGGGGCTCCCGAGTGGCCTAGCGTCGTCCTGGATTGGCCGGGGTAGGCCATCATTGTAAATAAGAATTTGTTCTTAACTGACTTGCCTAGTTAAATGTAAAAACATTTTTACAAACAAAGCATTTGTGTTTCAGTGAGTCCACCAGATCAGAGGCAGTAGGGATGACCAGAATGTTCTCTTGATAAGTGCGTGAATTGGACCATTTTCCTGTCCTGCTAAACATTCAAAATGTAACGAGTAAAAAGTACAATATTTTCTTTAGGAATGTAGTGAAGTAAAAGTAAAAGTTGTCTAAAATATAAATAGTAAAGTAGAGTACAGATACCCCAAAAAACAACTTAAGTAGTGCTTTAAAGTATTTTTTACTTACGTACTTTACACCACTGTGTGTGTGTTTGAGGGTAATAGAGAGTGATTCTAACCCACCTACTCTAATTATTTCCTGAGAAAAACTACAGGACAACAAGACGATAACGTGGTTTGTAACATCTTCATGATATATGCTCCCAGATTGCACTGACCAAGTTTTCTGCATGGTGAATCAACCAGCCCCATTAATCTTTATCTGGTGTATAGGCCTACACAAAAAAATAAAAAATAAAACAACACACAATTGTGTCTCATAAGAGCAGCGTTTGTTCTCCGTGTGGATTTACTGCAGTCACCAGGACAGCGACTGAGGAAGAAAATTAAGATTAAACTACAAACTGCCCAGCATTACCAAACTATCAAGGCGGATAATCAGTCATAAATCAGTCTAGCACCACCCTCCATTAGACCAGTCCCTACTGGAGAGTATAGCGCTGTGTGTGGTCAGTGGCGAGACCTCCCTGGAGATGGCGATGGTTATCTTTAGCAATAAAACYAACGCTAATGAGGACTAGCGTAGCCCTCACCGAGAAATGGGACAGCACGCCAACACTCCTTTCATTAGCCCCGGTGAGAAAAGGGAGGGCATTGCCCATGGGTAATGAAATGAGAGAGAGTCAAACTCAGGATTTAGTCAGYAGGGGAGARTAATGTGGGTGTTTACTCCAAGAAAATGACTCTATGTGCTTAGAAAAGTGGTTGAATCCGCTTATTTTTGTTCTCCCTTGTTGGCATTGAACATACATGTATGAGAGGCTATACGGAGGTTGTTGAAATATCCAAGGTTTTATAATCAAGCATGTTTGTTCGAGACTGTATACAGGGGTTCTATATCTATGGTATTCAGTATGCATGATATATAGGCTGATGACGTGAGACAGTAATCCCTAACCTAACTCTCGGCGAGGTGGAGGAGTTTCGGTCATGTCAAGACGTAAAACAAATCGCTTTTCGTATAACTGGAGGGGAAGGAGTGAGGTTGGCTTCTTTACATGTAGATGGGTATGAGAGGCGTGATATAGTGTGTGTGAGCTGGGGCACAGGTTGGTGCTTGCCCTTCACGCCAGCTAAGCTTCCTCAGGTAAACCCCAGAGGGAGAGAGAGAGAGGCCTCGGGCTGGGGGGGAGAGACGGACAGACAGACAGGCAGGCAGACAGACACTGATTACCTGGTGCAGGAGGTTTCCCTCGGAGAACGGGACCCCATCCACAGAGGTTGTGGTGGTTGTGCTCTTCGCTAGAGTGATCTGTCCATTCCCGCCGAACCCCACCGCTCTCTCCACCCCCCACCCTGGACCGCCTTTCTTCATGGTCGCTGCAAAACAGAACAGAGAGACAAACATAACTTCACACCGGCACGCAAACCTGAAAGCAATACGCGCCGGACAGTGGGAGAAAGCAGCATGGAACTCACTTCTCAGAGATTTTGTTGACATGCTCTCTGCTAACGTCTGTAACTCCGAAACAGTTTTCTTCCTCCAAGCCAACAGACTAAACTACAACCCCTAAGACGGCTCTCCTTCCCTCTCTCCAACCCCTGCTGTTGTTGTTGTGTGTGGCTGTGTGTGTGTGTGTGTGTTTGTATGTATGTGTGTGTCTAGGCTTGTTTTACTATCCTCGTCGGTACCGGAAATCCCCAAAAGTCACCACAAGGATAGTAAAGGATAGTAAAGGACAGACCCCACAAGGACAAAGGCTATTTTAAGCTTAGTTTAAAGGGTTTGGTTTAGGGTTAGAATTAGGTTAAGGGTTGGGTTTAGGGTTAGGGGCTTAAAGTTGGAGTTAAGGTCAGGGTTAGGTTTAGGGGTTAGGAAAAATAGGATTTCGAATGTAAATACATTTTGGGTCCCCACAAGGATAGTAAAACATATGGTGTGTGTGTGTGTGTGTCTGTGTGTGTGTGTGTCTGTATCTGTGTGTGTGCACGTGTATGTGCTTTCTTGCATGTGTCTGTGTGTCAGCCAGGAGTGGCTTGGGGCTCATTTGGGACTTAACTTTGACTCCAGACTTAATAGATGAGATTATAAAACCTCCCTCCCCATTTGTCCAACTCCGTTTTCTCCTTCCCTTGTTCATTTGTTTTCATCCCCAGGAGAAGCCCTGACAGAGAGCGACGCTTATAGGGGACTAAGTGCGGGCGTGTACGTCATATGTTTCAACTGGAGACTTCAGACGTACTCCAGAGGTCCACAGCCAGGCCTCTAATCTATGTTTGTGTCCCCCTAAAAGCAGAGCTGCAGACACCAAGTATGTTTGCGAAAAAACAAAGCCAATTGTTTTCAGAAATGCCGGATGAGCTGCGACTATTTCTGTCCATTCGTCTAATATCTCAAAGGTGGTCTTCTTAAAATAGGTCAGAATCGAAAGAGAGAGAGAGAGAGATAGGGAAGGAAAGAGAAAAGGGGAGAGAATGCGGGATAAGAGAGAGAGAGAGAGAGAGAGAGAGAGAGAGAGGAAGAGAGAGGCAGACGAAGACAGAGTGAGAGAGAAGGAGACAAACAAATGGAGGAGACAGACAGTGACAAATAGTCGTACATACTGGAGTCGGACACACTGGTGACTGACTCCACCAGACTCCAGACTGCAGTCCAGACTGAACCCTAGGGCTCTGGTCTTTCCCGTCTCTCCCCTTTCCCGTCTGTAGCTCCAGATCAGAACAAGAGCCTCCTTGTTCCCACTCTCAGCCGCCCCTCGACCCTCATACCCGGCTGGACACAACACACCCACTGTGCTCAGCCACTTCTGATGAGTGCTGAAAGAGCCAGGGGCTTTCTCTTCCTTCACCACAGATCTTAAATCAATAAAGCATGTTGCTCAGCCTGAATTACAGCTTGGACTGGGCCTGGCTGGGTTGGCTGGGCCTGGCTGGGCCTGGCTGGGTTGGCTGGGCCTGGCTGGGCCTGGCTGGGCCTGACTGGGGCTACGGTGATAAGGGGAACGAGAGGTGTTGTACACAAGACAAAGTCAACAGTGATTGGATCGTCTCAAACCAATCAGAGTATCAAAGCCAATGCTTTACCCACGTGTGTTCTGGCTCTGGCCCAACCCATACGTTTCTGGACCAATCACACGGCCCCGAATGTGTGCGCATTCTGTGAGGGGTCAGGGAGGTACTCAGATCCAGACTCATTGCGGAGAAGAAACGAATGTCTGTAGGCGTGAAAGGAGTCTGGGTAGCCAGGCAAACATTAGGCTATAGCACAGAGCTAACCCTGGCTCTGAGGTACCGCCTAAGAGTAAGTGGCTGACTGCTATAGTCTACATTGGAGTTAGCTAGAGCGTGTGGTTGCTGTACAGACTAGCCTGGAGCAAGCTCTGCCCCTGAGGTACGGTCGGCTGTAGGCTGGGTGGGGCGCCCAGTCATTTCCTGTGTGTGTTGTGAGCTACAGGCTGCAGCTAATGCTATTTCTGGATCCACAGCCGTTATCAAGCCCTCTGTATCACAATAAGAAAAATATAGAAGAGAGAGAGAGCGAGAGAGCGAGAGAGAGCGAGAGAGAGAGAGCGAGAGAGAGAGAGAGAAACAAAAACAACAGTTTCTTTCCAGCAACAAAATACCTTTCCCACAGGACACAGATGTTGGGAGATAATTTTGGGGGAAATGTAAAGTCAAAGGCAAGCCACTTAAAAGGATGATTGCCTATCGATATGGCCCAGTAAATTGCCGAGTACTTAACTATGTAGCATACATCAGGGTTAGGAAGGAGAGAGCGAAGGAGAGAGAGAGAGAGCGAGAGAAAAAGAAAGAGAGAGAGAGAGGGGCGGGAGGAAGAGAGAGAGCACCGTTTCAGGGTTTGGCAGACATGTACAGTATGCGGCTATGCGGTACGGTTACTTTCCCATGTTTGTTCCAGCAATGACTAAGGGAGGAAGAGAAGACAGCGTTTCTATTTGGGCTGACAATGAGGGCTCGTGACTGGGTCATGACCGTGCCCCTATAGCTCAGCTGGTAGAGCGTGGCGCCTGCAGTTCCAGAATAGTGGGTTCAATTCCTGGGAGTACTGTATGTAAAATGCATGCATGCATGACTAAACCTCTTTGGATAAAAACGTCTGCTAAATGGCATATACATTAAATGATATATGGACCAGGGAGACCGCTATTTAATTCAGCGAACCAACTAGAGAGAATATGGTTCAGAGTCTCAGCGTCGGAGTGCTGATATAGGATAAATGTTTCCTCTTAGATCATTAATGAATACGATTATATGGACAGGGAGGACCGAATTCTATAAAAACACTCTTACTCTGAGACGCTTTGTGAATACGGGCCCAGAACCCCAGTATAGCAGTTGCCTGTCCCACGTAAAGGGAGCCAGCCCTGGCAGGACTAGATGTGTTGTGGTGCTGTTATCCTGCTGCTGTTACTGGAGCACAGAGACCAAACCAAACCCTTGGAACAGTTCACTGGGTTTAACCAGTCAAACGAGCTTCGACTTCCCTATCAGAAAATCTGTGGCCTGGCCTCTAGGTTTGTGGGGTTAACCTCGACACTGACGTGAAGCTCTGACTACACAGCGAAGGAATGACTGGAGGGATGGCTCAGCCCGGTCCACACGCACACGCACGCACACACGCCCACACACACATAACACACACACACAGGCCTCCGCAGAGGGGAGGCCAAACGAGGAAAACAGACCAGGCTGCAAAATTGCCACTTGGCCGGTCATATAGCAGCAACGGCAATACCACATTCCTCTACTCTCTCCTGACTGGCTGGCTGACTGTAGCCCTGACAGCTGGAAATGGATGGGAGTCACCGAGTCTAAAAAGGAGAATGGTCTGTAGTGGTTTGGTCAGTGTAGGACTGTAAAGCGGAACTCTGCCCGGCCCGCGGAACTCAATCCATCAGGACTGAATTACCATCCTACTGCTGCCAGTGTATATTATGGAGAATAGCCTATGATTAGAGGCTTTGGAGTCATCTAGCTCCAGTTCCTCTTTCCTAATGATTGGCTGTCACTGACCGTCGTACGCCTTCTATGTACTTTGATATGACACTACGCTCGTCATAATTTATCTTCATTTACTTCAAAACAAAATATTCCATTGATATTTTCTTTTGAATGTTTCCAATACTAGGGAAATGCCAACATATCCCTTCGAAACCACAAAGTTGGCACTCTCACATTCACGCCATCGCTAGTGGCGAAGAGAGAGTAGAGAGACAGATAGTAAGACAGATACGCCACAAAGTTGGCACTCTCAGCATTCACGCATCGCTAGTGCGAGAAGAGAGTAGAGAGACAGATAGTAAGGACAGATACGCCCACAAATTGGCACTCTCACATTCACCCATCGCTAGTGGCGAAGAGAGAGTAGAGAGACAGATAGTAAGACAGATACGCCACAAAGTTGGCACTCTCACATTCACGCATCGCTAGTGGCGAAGAGGAGAGTAGAGAGACAGATAGTAAGACAGATACGCCACAAAGTTGGCACTCTCCATTCGCTAGTGTGAGAGCGAAGAGAGAGTAGAGAGACCGATAGTAGACAGATAGCCCACAAGTTGCACTTCACATTCACGCCATCGCTAGTGGCGAAGAGAGAGTAGAGAGACAGATAGTAAGACAGATACGCCACAAAGTTGGCACTCTCACATTCATGCCATCGCTAGTGGCGAAGAGAGAGTAGAGAGACAGATAGTAAGACAGATGCACGCACGCACGCACGCACGCACAGCCACCTCAACACCTCAGGGCAGGCAGCCGGTCCGCCGACCACAGCTGTCCGCGGAGGGCAGCAGTCTAGCCTCATCATTATTTTAGTATCAGAAGGTCAACCCACCAGTCGGTCTCCTGTAGGACCAAACAGAACCATAAAAGGTCTCTAATTTCAAGGTCAATCCAATCTACCCACCCACCACTATAACCTGATATTAGAGAGAGAGCCAGGGATGGTCTGGGCACCTAATGGATGAGCATGGTATATATATCCTGACAGTAATGGGATATGTAGTCTACCCCATCAACAAGTAGCCTACCCCATCAACAAGGCGTCCAGGATAATCACATTACAGTGAGACAACACTCCGAGGACAAAGACAGAGAGAGAGAGTTTGGCACCCTATTCCTTATAAAGAGCACTACTTTTGAGAGCTCCATGAGCCCTGGTCAAAAGTAGTACATTATATACACTGCTCAAAAAAATAAAGGGAACACTTAAACAACACAATGTAACTCCAAGTCAATCACACTTCTGTGAAATCAAACTGTCCACTTA